>NC_037671.1:103038990-103299063 GCF_003255815.1 Theropithecus gelada | reverse complement strand
TACATTGTTTACAACAAAAAAAAAAAAAAAAAAAAACAATAGGAATAAAAAAAAAAAAAAAAAAAAAAAAAAAAAAAAAAAAGAAAAATTCAGATTTTCTGGAGGTTTCTATTGTGTTTAAATAGTATCTTCCTAATTAATAGTGATTTTAAAAAAAATTTTCTTTCAAGCTTATAGCATACAATGATAAATCATGAATATCACATTAGAAAACACTTTCATTGTTTTGCCCAGTGTTGCTTTGTTTTATTCTTTTTTGATCATATTAGAAATTACTGTATACAATAAAAAACGATGAAACTTATATAGAGATCTCTTCCATATGAGTTTTGCAACTCTGTTTAGAGATACAAAATTGAATTTATTCTTAACCAGAATAACATCTATCTATTTCTTCTTGTTTTTACATATATTTTATACATCTGATTATTATTCTGTCTTATAGATAAATAAATTGACACTGAGAGAAATTAAAAGCAAGCCATCTTAACACAACTGGTAAATCTTAGAGCTAGGTTTGGAGTCCAAGCCTGCTTACTCCCAAGCCTAAGCCTTTAATTCTGCACTGCTTCCTGGATCAGAAACTTGAATTCCCTTAGTGAAATGGGAATGTGAGTGAATATCAGCCAGTGATGAAAGGCTACTTGCTTTGTTCATTCAATGAATATATTTAACATTAGGAACAAACAAACAAAAAAACAAAACCAAAAAACCCAGATAGCAAAATTATTCCTGAAGTGATCAAGATTTTTCTGTAACCCAGATTAAGAGCCATTTTTACATCTTTATAACATGGTATGATATCACCCATAGCCTTTATTCTCCACTAGCAACACAGGTGTGGGAGTCAACATGGGTTCAAATCAGAGCTTGAATATCTGATTTGGATATTGCATAAATTATCTAACATCTCTGAAGTACCTTATCTAAGAAAATGTATGGAATAATAATATTCAATAGGATTGTGAAAATATAAATAAGATAAATATACAGTTTTTGACAGCCAAAATATTTTGAATAATTTCAGTCTCCTATTCCCTGTAAAAGTAGTATGTATTATATTTTAAATACAATAAAATCAATTATTTGAGAAATTTAGATGGGCATCTGTAAACATTACATTACGATTGGGAATCATTGGCCTGCAAAAACAATATATTTGACAGATTCAGTTAAAAAAGTATTTTGGGCCAGGCACAGTGGCTCACGCCTGTAATCCCAGCACTTTGGGAAGCCGAGGTGGGCAGATCACAAGGTGAGGAGTTTAAGACCAGCCTGGCCAATATGGTGAAACCCCGTCTCTACTAAAAATACGAAAATTAGCTGGATGTGGTGGCGCAGGCCTGCAGTCCCAGCTATTTGGGAGGCTGAGGCAGAAGAATCGCTTGAATCTGGGAGGCGGAGGTTGCAGTGAGCCAAGATCGTGCCACTGCACTCCAACCTGGGCGACAGAGTGAGACTCTGTCTCAAAAACAAAACAAAACAAAACAAACGAACAAAAAACAGTATTTTGTTGTCAGTTGGATCAGGAAATTAACTAGATGGTTAGAATTTTACTTTCCATTTATATCATTTAGAAACAACACTTAACCAAATACATTTTAGAAAATTTGATTCTGTTACACAGGACAAAATCCTGGTAGTATGCACAGGCAGACACTCCTCCCAGTTACATCACAAAACATTCTTGATACAATTCTTTCTGAGTCAGCATGCTCATTAAGGTATTTTATAACTTAAAAACTCACTAGGATTATGTGATAGAAGCCTTAGACATTGGCTGTTTTTGTTATTTATTTCACTTTGGTTGCGCTACACAGATAATTTATTTTCTTCTCACTCAAAACTTGACCTAACTGTCTTTACACATGTTCATTGCAATGAAGAGATGTGAAGAACTTGGTATATTTAATTAAGTGAACTGCTATATTGAAATAACAATGTAAATTAAATAATATTTTAGGTATTTATTGAAGTTGGACCCACTTAGTTTTCCTAAGAATAATTTTTAATGCTTCCTTCCCTGGGAAGTAAAATGTTTTTACATTTTGGTAGGAAACAGAACAGATGGTTATTCTTTCTCTGGTTGATTTTCCCTTTGGTACCTTGACTCTGTCCTTGAAAAGAGCTTGCATTTTTTCCCCTTGCTGCCTCATAATACCAATTGCAAGTCCATAAAATCTGGAGAGAATGTATTGATAGAAAACACAAGAAAAGGAATAAACTGAGTAAAATACATAAGACTTTAAAAATGACATTCAGATTATTTTCTGGTCAACATGACATCTATATTTCCCAAGATATCGCTGATTATTTCTTTGAAATTCATAGTATTAAACAAAAATTCAAAATAATATATAAAAGTTGTTCTGTTCAAAGTTAAATCAGAAATTGGATTTGCCATTTATTCCCTTTTATTAGATACCATTTTCTCCTAATAATTGAAAAATAGGCTTCTGATATACACTTTATCCCTTTGCAATATTTTCCAAATACTGAGAGAAAAATAATTTTATATGTGTCCCTTAATATTTTCAAATGTCAGTATAAATAATTATTATATTTTCATGGGAAAAATGGGTTGGCCATTTTGACCTTAATTAGCCAGCCAAGACAATTTTACTTGACTTTTAATTTTAGCAGACTTAATAAGTCAAGATAGTAAAAAAAAAAAAAAAGATATATGTATTTATAATAAAAGTAGTGTGATAACAATAACTTTTAAAACTTTGTATCAAAAAATTTAAAGGTCCTGAAAATTGCAGATTTGGGTTCTCGATTAGATTAAATTTCAAAGAGCTCTAGAACCCAACTACATCATTTCATTGCAGCTACCACCTCACCTTTTCAGTGTACATATGTCTCTGATGAAAGACCATTGTTCCATCAGGTACAGATCAGTGCTTCTCCCATCTCAAACTTATTTAATCCTGCAAATAAAATAAAACTCAGAAATGCATATAGTTTGGCCAAAATGTCCTTAGCTTATTGACATTCCCAGTGGAAGTCTACTGTTGAAATGATTTCTTAGCTAACCCTTGATGTATTCTGCAAACCATGAAAATATTGTTGAGAAGTGGTCTGTGAACATCAGAGAAAGGGGAGATACAGTTAACTGGAATTACTTTAATGACAGGTGACTGCAGGGGCTTCGCACAGTGGAATTTTGATGTGCACAAAAATAGATCTGCTGTGCACATTAATTATTCCTAAATACTGCTTTACTTTATGAAAAATGATATCAGATCATGTTTCTAGGAATGTATGAGTGAACAGAATAATGATTTCACACAGCTACAGGGAATTCTTGCAATATATGTCAGGAAATAACTGCTATAGAACTTTTTTTTTTTTTTTTTTTTTTTTAGAGGGGGTNCTGCTACCAACTCCAGTCATGGGTTCAGTGCAATAAATCAGTTTCTCTAAAAATGGAAATACCTGGCTTATCCAGGATCATCAATAAATTAACCATTACACATGGAATAATTCTGCTGGTATTTATTTATTTATTTATTTATTTTTAAATTTTTATTTATTTATTTTTGTTGAGACAGAGTCTTGCTCTGTTGCCCAGGCTGGAGTGCAGTGGCGCAATCTCGGCTCACTGCAAGCTCCGCCTCCCGGGTTCACGCCATTCTCCTGCCTCAGCCTCCCGAGTAGCTGGGACTACAGGCGCCCACAACCGCGCCCGGCTAATTTTTTGTATTTTTAGTAGAGACGGGGTTTCACCGTGGTCTCGATCTCCTGACCTTGTGATCCGCCCGCCTCGGCCTCCCAAAGTGCTGGGATTACAGGCGTGAGCCACCGCGCCCGGCCTTGCTATAGAACTTTAAGCAATTAAGAGATTTATTTTCTAAGGTGAGTATTTTTCTTTTCTAGTCAGATCAGACATATTAAAAATGAGGTTGGCAGCATGTTCATTCATATGTATTTTATGTGTATTTGTTATGCATGGTCCCATAAAAATACACATTGGGGAAAGACATTACAACCTCAATTCCTTGTAAAGACAGTAGAACTTAATGGGCCAGAAAGCAGGTGTGCAATCCAAGGAGAAATTGCTCTATAACAGTGCAGTACCGTGGTTGGGCAGAATCACGGTTTTGTTTTCCTTTCTGATATCATTGCACAGCCTATTTAGATGCTTTCTATAAAATTATGCCTAACGATCCACATTTTGAGTTGTGTCAGAATATGTTATTAACAATATATCAAGCCACTGCCCTAGCCAGTGAAGCTTTTTTTGTAATACTAAATGTAGGAAGGCAGGCACAATGTGTGTTTTATGGACTAATTATAGCAGAACTAACTCTGTAGTGTTGTATGTGGTATGTTTTAAAAGGTATTGTATTACTCCCAGTATATACCAATATTTAGAAATGTATTATGTGCTTATAGAGTTTGGAGTACAATTTAAGATGTGTCCATTGAAAATAATTTTTTGTTACTTAGAAAAACTATTTTCAGAAATACAATGCCTTTCATATTTCCAGTAGTTGAAAAATTTAATTAAGATTGTTTTAAATAATAAATATTTTATTTTTATAATTCTGTATCCAATCTGTGAATATAAAAACATTATAATTAAGATCAGGTTTTAATAGTTACACAATGGTTATGAAAATAGTATGGCTATAATGTTATGGGAAAAATTTCCAGAAGTAACAGGGGTAAACTCAGTAGCATTACTTTATTACTATACATTTTGATTTTGCTGGCCAAACTCTAGAAAACTCTAATAATCAGAACAATGCAAGTTTAAACAATAGAATGTCCTTTTAAACAAAAATTCTGGCCATTAAAACAATTTGTAATAAACAGTGTCAATGAAGGTGTGCTGCTGAAATAAAAAAAATGTTAACTTTTGACATAGCTACAGGGAGAAAGATATATCAGTATGGTTTTCTCTGGAGGGAAATTTGACGAATAAGCAAAATTTCTATAATATTTTTACTTTTTACCCAATAAATAAACTTTTAAGAATTATCCTGAAAAAAGTTAAAAATGCATGTTAAGATTTAATTTCCAAAATGCAAATCATCATGCTATTTATACATTTACAAATGGAAAGAACTTAAAGTGTCCAATAACTGGGGATTGGTGAAACAAATTATGGTATATTCATCTGGTGGATATTCTACAATCATCAAACTTGCATTTTATAGCACATTCAATGATATTGGAAAATAGTTATTGTATATGCAATAGATGTATAAGCAAGTAAAAATCACTGTATCACCAAATTTATATATATATTAATGGATATAAAGCATATAGTAAATATTCAGATTAGTTGCATTTAAGGATTGGGGATAATAATGTTATTTTATTGTGTTTATTATTTTTGAGTGTTCAAAATTCTACAGTGAATTTATATTGCTTTTACAATAAAAAATCTTATTTAAAAATTTAAAAACATGAAAGTAATCAAAATCTGATTCAGCTACTTTTTAGACAAATTCAATAAAAAATATTACTTTTACAGCTCATATTGGAAAAACTCTCCATCCTTTTTCTAAAACTTAAACCCATATTAACTTATCAAAATTTCATGATGAAGCTCAATGACCTTTATGAACATTCAAATAAGTTTACACAAATAGCGTAAGAAAATAGTAATGTTCTATTAATACCTCTCACTCTCTTCATGAAGCTATCTTTAACCCCTTAATGCTTAATTAGTTGTCTCTTCTATGTCTTCTAACACTCTTTTGTGTACTCCTATCTTGGTGTTTGACACAGTCTACTGAAATTGAATCATTTCTAGTCAGCCTCTCCAACTAAACCATTAACTTCTAAAGGGCAGGGATCATGTAATGTATGCTGTTGGCTTTTCAAAAAATCTCAGTGCATAGAGCATAGCATGTACTTAAAACCAGAATCCATGTGATGATTGTAGAATATCCAGTAGATGAATATACCATAATTTGTTTCACCAATCCCCAGTTATTGGACACTTAAGTTCTTTCCATTTTTAAATGTATAAATAGCATGGTGATTTACATACTGAATAAATAATCATTGCAATTCACTAAATAAATTTTGAATTAGTTGTGCTAATAGGGATTTTGCATATCTTATTTCATTGCCTTTGTCTTGAAGGACACATATTCAGAAGTCCTGAGAAAGAAGAAAAAGGGCAGCAATCAAAGAGAACTAGCAATGATCAAGGTTTATTTTCTAAATCTGTATGTTGTGTTTCAGCCACACTGACTCTATTTTAATCCTTAATATATGATCACTTATAATCTAAACAGATGCAGAAAAAGCATGTAAAAAAATCAACATTAATTCATCATAAAAACCTTCAGCAAATTAGGAAGAGAAGAGAAATTCCCCGATTTGACATAGTATATTTACAAAAAGCCTATAATTAACATCATACTTAACAGTGGAAGACTCAACAATATTCTCTTAAGATTAGAGACAAGGCAGGTATATCTACTATTACCAAGCCTATTTATTGTATTGAATATCTTATGTAATAAGACAAGGCCAAAAAATCTAAGTATGTAGAGATTGAAAAGAAAGAAAGAAATTCTATTTGTAGAAGTCATAACTGATTACAAAGCAAGTCCCTAAGAATTTACAAAAAGTTCCTTAGAATAATACATTTACAACATCTTAGAACACAAAATTAATATACAAAAATCAATTTTAAGACAGTATCATTTAGGAGTGTGACGTCAGCAGATAGTAGAATAGGAAGTTACTGCCTTGTTCTTCTAGAGGAAACAAAATTAACAACCATCCATGAATCACAGTATCTTCATAAGCACTCCAGAATCCAGGTGAGAGATTATAAAATCCAGGTGGAGCATAGAGATAAGAAAAGACATATTAAATAGGCTAGGAAAGATAGTTTCACTTTACCCAAAGACGGTAAAGGTATATTGCTGGCCTTGCCAGCTGAAGGCTAATTGCTACTGGTGGTCCTTATAGACAAAAATGGAGAAAAAGGTATTTTCCATGTTAATAGCTGCATACTAGGTACCAGGAGGTGTGTTAATTTTCTCAAGCAATGAAATCTCATCTGGTACAGTAGCTGCAATTGGAGTCTCCACTTGGTTAAGCTTATGATAATCCATCATCATTCCCTAAGATCCATCTGTTTTTGATACAGGTCAAATGGGAGAGGTGAACAGAAATGTGGTGGGAATCACCACTCCTGTGTCTTTCAAGTCCTTGATGGTGGCACTAATTTCTGCAGTCCCTCCAGGGATGCAATATAGATTTTGATTTACTATTTTTCTAGGTAGAGGCAGCTCTAGTGGCTTCCATTTGGCCTTTCCCACCGTAACAGCTTTTCCCCTACCAGTCAGGGAGCCAATGTGGGGGTTCTACCAGCTGCTAAGTATGTCTATGCCAATTATGCATTCTGGCACTCAGAAATGACTACAGGATGAGTTTGAAGACCCACCGGACCCACTGTCAGTTGGACCTGAGCCAAAACTACATTAATTACCTGACCTCCATAAGCTCTTACTTTAACTGGAGGACCACAATGACATTTTGGGTCCCCTGGAATCGATGTCAGCTCAGAGCCAGTGTCCAATAGTCCCCAAAATGTCTGATCATTTCCCTTTCCCTGTTGCACAGTTACCCTGATAAAAGGCCGGAGGTCTCCCTGGGGAAGGATTCATTGCATAAATTGTCAGTAATGTAGTGAGGTCCTTCCTCAAGGGGACCCAGCCTCCCCTTCATTCAAGGGGTTCTGAGACTGTAAACGGGCTCAAGTCTGAAAATTGATTGAGGAGCCATGATTCTCTGTTTTTATAATTCTAATTAGTCTTTTGTCCATTTGACCTAGAACTTTTCTGTTTGTATAAATTAAGTAGTAATGCAGTAGGCTTCCTATCAATTTCACTTCTAGGAACACCATGATTAGTTAGCTAATGCCAAAGCTCTACATGAGTCAGACTATTCTGATTGCCACTTTGCCTCTGCTGTCCATTATGGTAGCTATGCCCACCTTGCCTTTGATGGTCCAGTGCCAACACTTGGTCCCTGCCCTCTTGGGATCCAATTATTTCCATTGTATTTAAGTTTTGTAGTTGAGCGACTGCGGTTCCCATCATTAGATCTGACATACAGAGAAGAGCAATTACAGGTCTCTTCAAAGATTCAGGTACTGCCCTCAAAAACCTATTTCACAAGACATTGGTCAACAGTATATCTTCTGGACCATCCCAACTGGGATGAGTAGGTCTAAAGTGACTTATCCACTCCACCATCCCAATCTCCCTAAGCCTTTGGATCCCTTCCTCTACATTAAACCAAGGGAGATCAGGCATTTCCAGCTCACTCACAGTGGGCCAGCTTTTAATCCATATTTCATCTAACCAAGCAAATAAACTATTAGAACCATTTTAACTCCCTAAGCTGCAACATTAAATACAGAGTCCCTACTTAGTGGGCCCAAATCAATAAATTCAGCCTTGTCCAACTCTGTGTTTCTTCTGTCATAACCTTAACATTTATTCCCATGCCTGTCCTCCATGTTGCTGTCTGTATAAATTAGAGAACACAAACAATTATTTTTGAGTGTAGTGCACTCCTCATGGGCCACACTCTCAACCTTACCTCTAGGGGCCTGCCAGGACTTTAGTTACAGGTCTAGAAGCAAGCAGAGGTATTGGGGTGGCTTCTGAGGAGAATCAACATTATCTTGCCTGTCAACTGCCTCAGGAGAGGCCATCACTGTTGCCTCAGGCAGCGCAGCGTTTATCTCCTCAGACAAAGGTGGAAAGGCTGAGGGCAGCATGGGTTTGGGTGGGATGGGGAAGCTGTTCCTTCTGGCAAAAAAGGCTCATCAGTTTACAAACTCAGTGTCCCCAGCTTCATCAGGGTCCTTCCCACATGTCCCCATTCCAAGTTGCAGGGTCTCATTCTTTTCCAATCAATGCCCTCATTTTAACAATAGACACCTGGCAAGGTTGTGCATGCACTTTTTGTTGCAGGTCAGTCACTCACATGATAAGAGCTTGTGTCTGTTTTTCTATAATTCCAGCTCTTTCTCTATAGGAGATGAGATGCTCACTCAGGGCAATTTTAGCAGATTTGAGGCTCAGTATCTCCTTCTGCAGCTGGGAGACAGAATCCCTGAGTTCATCATTTTCTTTCATCACTTTATCCACTGAACTTAGGGGCAACCAACTAACTTCATTATGTTCCTTGGTTCTCCACATATGGTCAAAGATAATATGTATAGAGTCACTAAACTCCTTGCCTCTCACAAGCAGTGATTCAGGAGTGTGAAATGCATGTATTTTGCATGACTCTCTAAACAGTTTATGCCAAGGACTATCAGTGTTCTCCATACTATTAAAAGTAGAGTCTTTAGCATTTTTGGGTCTAATCATATTAAGCAGTCACCTCCAGAAACCCCAAAACCAACAAAAGAACTCCATCCTTAATATTTTGTTCCTCTAGAACCACTCCTGGTAACAAAATCTGTATTAGGATTCTCTTAGAGGGACAGAACTAATAGGATACACACACACACACACACACAAACAAACACACACACACACACGAGTTTATTAAGTGTTATATAAATATATATATATATAGAGAGGAGTTTATTAAGTATTAACTTACACAATCACAAGGTCCTGTAATAGGCCGTCTGCATGCTGAGGATCAAGGAGAGCCAGTCTGAGTCCCAAAACTGAAGAATTTAGAGTCTGATGTTCGAGGGCAGGAAGCATCCAGCATGGGAGAAAGATGTAGGCTGGGAGGCTAGGCCTGTCTCTCTTTTTCATGTGTTTCTGCCTGCTTTATATACACTGGAAGCTAATTAGATTGTGCCCACAATCTAATCAGATAGATCTGGGGATCTGTCTTTCCCAGCCCACTGACTGCAATGTTAATCTCTTTTGGCAACACCCTCACAGACACACCCAGGATCAATACTTCCTATCCTTCAATCTAATCAAGTTGACACTCAGTATTAACCATCATAGAAAAAAAAAATTAAAAAAGTAAAAGAAAAACCTATAGAACAATACCACTGATGAACATGGATGCAAAATTTCTCAACAAAAATACTAACAAACCAAATTCAAAAGCACATTAAAAGAAAAGTGTTATTTATTCCTGAGATGAATGGTTCAATATATTCAAATCCATCCCCATGATACACCACATTAACAGAGAGAAGGCTATAAATCATATAATTATTTGAATAAAGACAAAAGTAGCATTTGAAAAAATTCAACATTCTTTCATGATAAACACCCTTGATGAATCAGATATGAAAAGAAGTGATCTAAACACAGTAAAGGTCACATGTGAAAATTCCACATATAACATTATATGCAAAGGTTAAAAACTGAAAGCTTTCCCCCTAAGATCTAGAACAAGGCCAAAGATGCCCACTCTAGCCATTTCAATTCAACATAGTACTGGAAGTACTACCAGAACAATTAGGTAAGATAAAGGAATAAAAGGTATCCAAATCAGAAAGAAGGAAGAAAAATGTTCTCTGCTTGCAGATAACATGATCTTTTGTGTAGAAAACTCTAACAACTCTGCCAAAAAAAAAAAAGAACTATAAAAGAAATTCACTAAAATTACAAGATACAAAATTAGCATACAAAAATCATTTGCAAAGGCTGATGGCAATAACAAATGATCAGAAAAGAAAATTAATGACGTAATCCCATATATAACAGCACCCAAAAAATGAAATGCTTTCTGGGTTTGGTGGCTCATGCCTGTACTCCCAGCACATAGGTAGGGTAAGAGTAGGTGAATTGCTTGAGCCCAAGAGTTTGAGACCAGTCTGGGAATATGATGAAACCCTGTCTCTAGAAAAACTACAAAAACCGGCTGGGTGTGGTGGTACACACCTGTAGTCCCAGCTACTTGAGAGGATAAGGAGGGAGGATCACCTGAGCCTGGAGATGTTGAGGCTGCAGTAAGCTGTGATTGATTATCACTGCATTACAGCCTGGGTGACAGAGTGAGACCCTGTGTCAAAAAAAAAAAAAAAAAAAAAAAAAAAGGGAAATAGGGATAAACTGAAAATCATAAAACACTGATAAACAGAATTAAAGCAGACACAAATAAATAAATAAATGGAAAGATATATTTATGGATTGGAAGAATATTGTAAAGATATCCATGTCATCCAAAGCAGTCTACAGGTTCAATAAAATCAAATTCAAATCATAGTGAAATAGTTTCTAAACACTGGAATGGCAATGATTCTTGGTTATGATACTAAAAGCACAGGCAACAGAAGCAAAAATAAACAATTGGCATTTTGACAAACTAAAAAACTTATGCATAGTGAAGGATACAGTCAACAAAATGAAAAGGCAACCTGCAGAATGGGAGAAAATGTTGGCAAACTATGTATCTAATTATGAGTTAATATCTAAAATATATAAGAAACTTCTATCACTAAATAGCAAGGAAAAATAGCATGATTTTAACAATGGGCAAATAATCTAAATAGACATTGCTTAAAAGAAGGCATGGCCAACAGGTATATGAAAAAGGTGCTCAACATCACTTATCATTATGGAAATGCAAATAAAAATCTTTATGACATGTCACTTCACATCTGTTTGCTATAATAACAAAATATAAAAACTGGTTAGAATGTAAAGAAAAGGGAATCTTTGTACATGGTTAGTGGTTATATAAATTGATGTAGTCTCTTTGGAAAATATAGTGGTATGGAGGCTCCTCAAAAATCTAAAAATAAAACTATTGTTTGATACAGCAATCCTACCTCTGGGTTTATATATCCAAAGAAATTGAAAGCATAAGCTCAAAGAAATATCTGCATTCCCATATTCATTGTAGGCTTATTCACAATAGACAAACAATGGATGCAACTTAAATTGCTCATTGACAGATAAATAGATAAGAAAACATAGTATATATGTGCAATGAGATATTATTCAGCCTTAAAAAAAAGGGAATCTTGCCTTTGTAACAACATGGATAAGCCTGGAGGACACTATGCTAAATAAAATAAGCTATACACAGAAAGACAAATACTACATGATACCACTTAGATGAAGAGTCTAAAATAGTCAAACTCGAAAAAGAAAATAGAATCATGATTGCCAGGATCTAAAAGGAGTCAGAAATGGGGAGGTATTAGTCAAAGGGTATAAAGTTTCAGTTATACAAAATGGAAAAGTCCTAGAGATCTACTATATGGCATAGTGCCTGTAGATAACATAGTGTGTTGTATATTTTAAGATTTTTTTTTGAGACGAAGTCTCGTTCTGTTGCCCAGGCTGGAGTGTAGTGGCAAGATCTCGGCTCACTGTATGCTCTGCCTCCCGGGTTCACGCCATTCTCCTGCCTCAGCCTCCTGAGTAACTGAGGGTAGATCTTACTGTTAAGCAGTTATAAAGAGAACAGGTTTAACTGACTCACAATTGGGGAGGCCTCAGAAAACTTATAATCATGGTAGAAGGGGAAGCAAATATGTCCTTCTTCACATGGTGGTGGGAAGGAGAAGCATGAAAGCCTAGTCAAGGTGGAAGTCCCTTATAAAACCATCAGACCTTGTGAGAAAGTACTAACTATCACAAAAATAGCATGGGGAAAACCACCCCCATGATTCAATTATTTGATCCTTCCCATGACACATAGGGATTATGGGAACTACAATTCAAGATAAGGTTTGGGTGGGGACAAAACCAAACCATATCACCCCCTCCTTCCCAGCTACCCCTACAGCCTATTTCCAGCCATTGTTCTACTTTCTTTCTCCATGAGTTCAATTTAATTGTTTTAATTTTTAGCTGCCAGAAATAAGTGAGAACGTGTGAAGTTTGTCTTTCTGTGCCTGGCTCATTTTACTTAACATAATGACCTCCAGTTCCATTCATGTTGTTGTAGATGAGAGGATCTCATTCCTTTTTATGGCTGAATGCTAATATTCATGTGGAAAGGCAAATAATTTAGATTAGCCAATTCAGTTAAAAAAAAAAAAACAACCAAAGTCAGATGACTTATAGTACCCAATTTCAAAACTAAATGTGCAGCTACATTAATGAAGAAACCAGTTGAGTTTGTGAAAGGCTAGGCATGGAGGTCAATGGAATAGAATAGAGATTCCAGAAGTTGACTCACTTGCATTCATTTGACTGATATTTTTAAAAAGCACACAAGCTATTCACAGGAAAGGGATAATGTTTTAAACAAATGGTCCTTAAAAATAAACTTCAATCTATGCCTGGCATCATATACAAAAACTAACTCAAAATGGATCAAAACCTAAATGTAATGCCTAAACTCTCATTACAGTGGCAAAAAAGTTTGCTGGACAGGATATATATATATATACCAGAACCAGAAATTTTGGCATTGTGCTATCTCAGCGACAAAGGTAGCTTTATGTTGTTGCATAACTAGAACTTTATTCACATTATTTGAATTTAGTTGTTTATATGTTTTAGGGTCTAACTCAGGTATGAGATAGTGTGATGGTGTGCTTCCAAGAAATCAAAATTCTATAAAGAGTTTCTTTTAAATAGAAACTCTTCTTAATTCTTTTTATGTCTAGAAGGGCAATATTAAAACAACCTTCTAGGTGTAAGTTTGGAAACTCTCATTTTCTACTCCCTGCTAGAGTTTCCATTTTGGCTCAGCTTAAATATATCTCTGTTAAATAAACTTTCTGTGTCCCACAGCCTAAAGTATTTACAGATGCTAATATTTGGTTATCGATTACATTTCTTCAGAAAATTCATCAGAGAATACCAAGGGAAATTATTGTTGTTTTTTTTTCCCATGGTCACCAGCTTTCTGTTAACAATTTTCTTCACTCCTACAAAGCAAATCTGTCAAAGCAGTATTCCTAGCCTCAGGGCCGCTTACAGTTTCTTCATGTCATATGATCTGAAGTATGTACCAGTACCAGGTCAAAAGCAGAGACACATAAATTATTAATCAAAAGTAATAACTTTTATTACTTATAAAGTAATAACTTTATCTATCTACCTTATATATTTTTCAGTCAACCCATTATATAATCTACATGAAGATGTGATTAATGCAATTCTAAAACAAAGAGTATAACAAGGTAGAGATCATGGGGTGAACAAGAAAAAACCTACAAATGTGAACCCAGGATTCAAGGTAAGTGAAATGTTACAGCAAATGCAAGTAAATTAGACAAGAAATTAACAAGAGAGTCAGAAGTTTTGTGGTAAAGGACAGAGAGTGAATAAGCTGTATTCAATTACCTAATGACAGAGAAACGGGAGCCAAAAGTCTGAATAAGACAAAAAATTAAGAATCAGAAGATATCTATATTTATAGTCTGGAAAAAGTTCTAAGTGTTCAGAAAATTGTGAGAAATTGTGGTCAGAGGAAAATTTAGTGATCAAGGATTCTATAAGCAGTTGTTAAAAGAATAAGAAAGTTCATAGGAATCTACTCCTGGGGAAAGACAGAAAAGAAATTTACCTACTAAGGAGCTGTAGAAAGGTGATGTAATTTGTCTGGAATTTTGAACATTGTCTAATTTTAAGACAGTGGACATTTGCTTTGGGAGAATTTTCTAGCCAGGTCCTGCTTCTAGGCATACATGCTTAGCATGGCCGGAGCTACACGAGAGGTGACACATAGCCAAGTTACAAAGATATTTTTACATCAAGGATTAGGAAATATATTCATAGTCAGGTTAGAATGGAAACTGAGAATCAGAATGCCTTATAGGTTTGGAAAATGTATTTTTTATTTACATCCTCTATTTTAATAAATATGTTGGGGAAAAAACCCAAAACTACAGTCTCTGACTGAAAGACTCATGCTTGGGTAGTTGTGAAAGACACTGTCAAGAGGCTGCCCCTAGGGAGTCTATTTCGCAGTCTCATAGCCTTAGCTCATTTAGGTTTTCCTTGCATGCAATCAACACTTTCTTCTGTTTAATTTAACTTTAATGAAGACATTTCAACAAATGTTTAGTTTGTATCCTATAGCTTTTCATCCCCAGGATTTCAGAAATTAAAGAACTTTTTAGAAGCATAGGTAAAGCAAAATTAACAAGTAGTATCTTTTATTGAAACTTGAGCATGAAACAAGATGAAGAATGTGTTATAAAAATTGCATTGTGATTACATTTTTTAACATCAATGAAGACAATTGACTATCTCAACAAACTCAAACCTATATAGTTTTCTTTAATTTTATTGCATGTTAATAAGACTATTGATAAAATATAAAAAGTAATAAATGCTTATCAATATTTAGACTTGATTCATTTATGTTTCTGCTAGACTCTGGGACTTTGGTTTGTCACTTATAGTTTCTAATGCCGTATTATCACTTCCAAATAGCCTCTAGAAAGGACATCAGGTTCAAACTGTGAGTAAATGAATTAGCATTTTCAGAGGATGCTATGGTTAGCTGCATAAAAGGTCAGATAAAGACAAATGCTATAGAGAAATTACTCATGAGCAAGAACCTGCAAGCGAGACTACATTGTACATTTATGTCACTCTCTTCCTAGAGCCTCCTCCTTCATTCCATCTCTCTCTCTCTTTCTGTATCTCTGTCTCTGTCTCTCTCTCTCTCAACTACTCTTGCGTCCAGTCAAACCACTTCCGGACATATTTGATTGGTTCTGAGGCAGTCACTTGACCTCTACAAAGCCATACAAAGGCCTTTATAGGCTATTTCATACTCAAATTGAGAAGAGGAGAAATAGTACTTCTATGGTGGCCAGAAAAATGGGATATTTTTTCATGCTACATGAAAAATCAGGCTCCAGGGAAATACATTTGTCTCTTGGTATCCTTGGGGAATTGGTTCCAGGAAGCTCCCACAAATACCCAAATCCACTGATGCTCAGCTCCCTTACATAAATGGTGTAGTGTTTGCATATAACCTATCCATATCCTCTCATATACTTTAAATCATGTCTAGATTATGTATAATACCTATGGCAATGTAAACACTAGGTATTATAAGTAATCTAGAGATGATTTAAAGTATATAGGAGGATGCACAGTATAGGGTAAATGACATTTATATTGTACTAGGTATTATAAACTAGAGATGATTTAAAGTATATGAGAGGATGTGCATAGGTAATATGCAAACGCTACAAAATTTTATATAAGGGACTTGAGCATCAGTGGATTTAGGTGTCTATGGGAGGTTCCTTAAAGAACCAAAAGTAGAACTACCATTTGATCCAGGAATCCCACTACTGCATATCTACCCAGAGGAAAAGAAGTCATTCTAGGAAAAAGACACATGCACATGAATGTGTATAAGCAGCACCATCTGCAATTGCAAAAATATGGAACCAGCTTAAATGCCCATCAACCAACAAATAGCTAAAAATGTATATATGTGTATATATATACACACATATACATACATACCATGGAATACTACTCAACCATAAAAAGGTATGAAATAATGGCATTCACAGCAGCCTGGATGGAGTTGTAGACCATTATTTTAGGTGAAGTAACTCAGAAATGGAAAATCAAACATTTTATGTTCTCACTTAAAAGCGGGAGCTATGCTATGAGGGCACAAAAGCATAAGAATGATACAATGGACTCTGGGGACTCAGGGGGAAGGATGAGAGAGTGGTGAGGGATAAAAGACTGCATATTGGGTACAGTGTACACTCCTTGGGAGATAGGTACACCACTAAAGAACTTATCCATGCAATCAAACACCACCTGTTCCCCAAAACTATTGAAATAAAAATAAAAATGCTAGTGCTTACATGTATTACTATATTGTTTAGGAAATAATGAAAAGACAAAAAAGTCTGTACATGTGTAGTAGAGGAACGCTTTACTCTTGCTGAGTCTACTCCCTTTCTTTCCACTCCTCCTGTCTTTTTATACAAGCTGGAGGAGGGATGGAGATAACTGGCATGGTGGTTTATATGCAGCCTGCTTGTGTGTATATGTGTGTAACATATAAAATAAATATATACATAAAATGGAAATATTGCACCCAAAATGTTAATTGTAGTTATCTCTAGTTTGAAATTATAGAGGTTGCTAATTTCTGTCTTGTGTTTTTCTGGTCTTTGCCAAATTTTTTGTTGAAGTTGGTCATTTTTTTCTTAAGACAAAATTAAAATTATAACTTTTTAAAAGTGTGATAACTCACTCTAAAGTCCATTGTATCCATTAAAAGCCATGACGTTATATGTTCTATAGACTATTAAATTGAACAATAAAGTAACTTACAGGATTGGGAAATTATATATTTAATGTCACAAACACACATTTCTCTCTTTATGAATCACTCAGATTTTGAATAGAGAACATATTTCACTATCTTGCTCTTTTGTTTTACTAGATACTTGGGGAGACTCCTGGGCTTTACTATACTCCCTTATACTTAATGAGTTTTTTCTGTATATAATAAATAATCTGGAAATTCATTATGTGATCAGCACCTCAAATACTTTACAAAGACTAGAACTTGCCCTGTGTAACTGTTAGCATAAAAGATAAGAGAATATGGGAGTGCTGCTTATCATTAATAACATCAGATATACACAATCAGGAAGGTGGGAAAGATTATGCTTCTGCTAAAGATAAGTGGAATTTTGGCTTATTTTGATTGACACTTAGACTAAGTGGATATAAGGGAAGTACAGTCCAGAATACTAAGGTATTTTCTTCAAAATACTGTTTGTGTGAACTCCATTTTAAACATTGATATGGTATTACATTGCCTAAACATTAGCTCAGTTTCTATGTGGCCAGATATTCTATGTCTCCGTTTTTTAATGGCTAGAGTGAAGTAAAATATCTATTTCACAGAATTTTCAAGAGACTTACGTGTAATGATGAATATATTTAAAAATAAAGAGCACTATACAAATCCAAGTATATTAGTCGGCTTGGTCTGTCGAAACAAAATACCGTAGACAGGTTTATTTAAACAACGGAAGTGCCTTTCTCACAGTCTAGAAGCTGGAATTCTGAAATCAGAATGCTGGCATTGTCAGTTCCTAGCCAGGGCTTTCCCCTTTGTTGTAAATGGCTGTCTTCTTGCTGTGTGCTCACAGGACTTTTTTGTGTGCCTGGGCAATGTGGCCGGGGAAAGAGAGAAAAAGAGAGAGAGAGTGTGTGTGCACATACTCTGATGTGTCTTCTTATAAGGGCACTAATCTCATCATGAGGGTCCCAGCTTTATGACATCATCTAATCCTAATTACTTCCCCCAAACCATATATCCAGATACCTTCACATTGGAGGTTAGGGCTTCAACATATACTTTTTGAAGGGAACACTAACATTTCGTCCATAACACTAAGTTGTTATTATTGGCAACTTAATCGTAACTTTTTAAAAGTGTGTATAGATTTTATAATATGTAGATTATATATAATATATATATTATATAACCTATACGATTATATATAATATAGGTTGTATATTTAATATAGATTATATATCTTATATATACCATATATATCATATATATCATATATATACACATACAGGATTTGGAAATTGCATCTTTAGTGTCACAAACACATTTATTATATATAGATTATATATATATATAATTTTAAAAATGGCTCATGTGATATTATGGAGGTTGGCAAAGCTAAAGACCTGCAGAGTGAATCTGCAAACTGGATACCGGAGAGAGTGGATGGTTTAGTTCTAGTCCAAGTCAGAAGACCTAGGAAACAGGAGAGCCAACAATGTGGTTCCAGTATGAAGCCTGGTAAGCTTGAGACCCAGGAAGAGCCTGTGATTCCATTTGAATGTGAAGGAAAAAAAAAAAAAAAAAAATTGAAGGAAGTTAGGCAGGAAGAGCTCCCCCTTACTAGGAAGAAGGTCAGTCTTCTTGTTTTACTCAGGCTTTTAACTGAACGGATGAGGCCCATTCATACTGGGGAGGGCAGTCTGCTTTACTGGGTCTATCAATTTAAATGTTAATCTCATTCAAAAAACACACCCAGAATAATGTTTAACCAAATATGTCGGCATCCCATGGCCCAGTCACGTTAACACAAAATTAACCAAGGCAGCAATAACTGAACTTGTGGAAAAAGAACTGGCACCCAGACTTTTCCTGCCTGTAATAATTTCATAGGTGGTACTATCTCTCCATGTTGGAATGAGCTAACAGGTGTGAAGAACCCAGCACAGTGCCCAGAAAGTAATAGATATGCAATATGTTCATATTCTTCCCTTTGCTTTACCCTTCCAGCAGCAACCAATTGCTCCATCAGCATCTTGAAAAGGAAACCTGGAGATTTTCTTGTTTGTTTTTGTAGGTGAACAGAGGGAACACACAGGTGTCCAAGGGAGAAAATACAGTCATAGGTTCTTAGTTTCTGTTTCTGATTGGACCAGTAAAGCCCTGCCTTCATCCCTCTTTTCCACTTATCACTAGAGACAGAAACTAGAAACCATGGCTTTAGGCTGCTAAAAGCCTAAAACCAAACAAAACACAACACAACAACAACAAAATAAGCCAGGAGTTTAAGTCTGAAAGGCCCACTGTAAATATTTATTCTTGTAAGTTATATTTTTTCTTACTTGTCTCATTCCATTTTTACTCTTTTTAGTTTTAGTAACTTTGTTATGATTTTTTTCTTTTCTCTTATCATTTACCTTTCATATTTAATTCCTAGAGAAGAATTGAAGTTTTGGAGCAGGCCAAACTCTTTAGAAATTACAGAAGACCAAGCAACTTGCTCAAAGTCACACTCTATTAGGAATAGCAGAGTTAGACATAAAATAATTTTTTCTCCCTTCACATTCAATCATACTTCTACTAAAATAGTCTGCATTACAACGTTGGTATATATTTTAAATTATTATCACTGAGAGAGGAATATATCAAAGTGCCTATTCCCCTTAAAATGACCAGGTTAAAAAGAACATATTACTATTGCCCTAGAATTTGAATGCTTTGTAAAGAAAACAAAATCTAAAATATATGCGACATTAAAACTTACCATGAACTTGCTATTTATATAATTACATAAGATAAAACTAATCCTTATATAATTAACTGTATTTTATATTTGTATATGAAATCTGCTCATTACCAATTGTAAATTATAAATCTAAGATAATCATGTTAATTTCTTATTAAAGACCTAAACTAAAATAAAATAGCAATTGAATTTTTAAGTTATTTTTGTATTTAATGTTTTAACTAATCTGTATCACAGTACATAATAGATTTTTCTATATAATTCTTAATTTTTCCATTGTTAGAAAAATGAAATATCAGTAAACATGTTTTCATTAAAGAATATCTTCAACAGCTTTCATGCTATAGAATAAATTGCTCTTAATAATCCCTAAGAAGAAATTTAAGAAAAAGTTGGTATATCATAATCCATTTGAAAGGAGAATAGGGGAAGAAAGCAATTGGTGAGCATAATCAATTATCCTAAGAAAAATGTAAACAAATGTTAGTTCTGCTTAAAATCTGTTTGGAGTTTTATTATCTTGTTTAGTTTTGATTTCAAAGGGTAACGGTCAGATTCACTTTCCATAGTTACTTGTACAAGCATAAAGTAACACAGAGAGATTATATATACACAAAAGTAAGAACAGTGATTCCCTATTCTAAGGCTTTGGTTGGGGAATGGCAGAACTGGGCAGATGGGTAACCAGATTGGAAGGAAACTTGTCATGTACACTTTTTTTTTTCTTCAGTTTCTTGTTTCAGAACTATGTAAATGCATACTTTATCAAACAATTCAATTTAAAATTAATTCTTTGAAAAAAAAATGATTCTTTCCATGTTTTATCTTGTCCAAGTGGATCTGCTGACCCCGTTGGCTGAGCTCAATATTTGTATTTGGCTTAATGGCAGAATATTTTTCTTGGAGTCCTATTATTTGTCTGACTGCCAGAGATCTTCGTGAATATTACATGTCATCTCTTTTAGTCTAATTAGTGCATAATCTTACAAACATAACACACACAATTTTGATACAATTGTAACGCCCAAAGGCTCAGAAGCAGTACTTAGGAACTTAGTTTTCTATAGTGACGGCAGAAATAAATCGGTTATGAAATACTGCTGCCGTGGAAAATTCATTCCATGCAGGTCCTAAAAAGTGACATCCTAACTACTTTGATTCTATTATTTCTTCTATAAAACAGCTCTAGACAAGAAGTAATCTCATGGAGATTAGGCAAATCTGTATGGCTCCAATTTCCATATGAATTGCAAGATTAAGGTTGAGGCTTTGTGCCTGGAGTCTCATAAAGTGGATAAAAAAGAGCATCACATATGCCAGGAGAAGGCACCTTAATAAAACTCAGGCTTTGGGGAGAACTGAGGCAGATGTGGAATATAAAAGTATTTTAGTTTTTCTCCCCTGTCAAATGGGGAGCAGCAACTTTAAAAAGTGAATGATCTCTTTTATGGATGGACTTCAGTAGTAAAGGAAGTGCATTAGTTCAATGCCAAAGAAAGAGAAGAATTCTGTGTGTTCTGTTATGTCATAGTCCTGTGGTGAGCCCTAAAGCGTAAATTGTAGACAAATCCCATGGCAATAGTAAGGCAGACAAATTGCCTTATATATTTTAAGGCATAAAAGTTAAGAGCAGATATAAGTAATAGTAAAAATTCATATGAGCCGAGGGGCCAAGTTGTAGTTGATATGGCAACTATTGCTTTGAATTTTCTGACCTTTGTGTAAAATAAAATCCTAGCTATATTCTTTCCATTAATGGAAACATGTAATAAGATACTTGGTAAGGTATGAGACCTGTGTAGAGGCCAGCTCCTGAGTCCAAGGGAATGAAATACTGGAAATGCAGGGTGAAGCGTATGTATTTATTAATTAAAGATTGTGTCCCTTGTGATAGCAAATACCAAATAAAAACTAATAAATTTTCAGATTTATTACATTTTCCTTTTAATTAAAATTATCCTTAGTTATAACCATATATTCATTCAATTATTCATTTATTTAACAAATATTTATTAAGCAACTATTACATACCTGGCACCATTGAAAGAACTTTGCATAAAACAGTGATCCAAAGGGAAAAATATGTTAAAAATATGTTAGTTCTCATGGAGCTTTCTTTCTATTGGGGTAGATGATGTGTTGAAAGCTAAATAAGTAAGTAAAACATAAACTACATTAGATTGTTAGAAATGAAATGGGGAACAACAAAGCAGATAAGAGGAATAGGAAACATTGAGGGAGACAAATTTTAGATACGTGGTCAAGGAAGGCCTTTGAAGAAGTTGATTACCAAGCAAAGACCTAAAGGACAATGAGGAACAGGCCATGTGCATATCTAGGGAGAGCACATGTCAGGAAACCCTGAATGAAAGTGCTGCCTGGTAGGTTTAAGTAGCCCTCAGGATCAGCCTAGTGAATACAGTAAAGTAGTAGAAGATGAAGTTATAAAAGAAATGAGGACAGAGGGGAAAGAAGACTTTCCTTAGGTTTTGTAGGTGTAGCAAGGAGTTTGGGCTTTACTCAGAGTGGACTGGGAACTCATAAGACGTTCTGAGTAGAGGAGTTATAATAAGCGCCAGCCCACATGTCAATAAGGGTATTCTGGTTGTCGTGTTAAGAAAAAACTACCGTAGGAGCAGAGAGGGATGCATTAAGATCAGGTAGGGATACAGCAGTGATCTGCACAAGTTATGGCCAAAGGGTAGCAGCAGAGCTGCTGAGAAGGTGAAGATGTCAGATCCTGGTTTATATTTTTATAGCTAAATGGAAATACTGATTAATGGGTTGGATACAGGATGTAAGATAAAGTAAGAAGTCAAGATGAGGTCCAGTTGGTTTTTGCCTGAGTTACCAAAATTGCGGAGTTTACATTTACTTAGAAGGAAGACCAACAAGAACAGATTTAGGGAAACGGAATAATATCAGCATCTCAATTTTGGTTGCAATACATTTGAGATGTCTATTAGTATGCTGAGTGGAGAGGTGTAGCTGAAGATAAAATGTGTAATCATCATTGTGTCGATGGTGTTTAAAGCCAGAAAACTGGATTGGTCTGCCCAAGTGGTAACTGTTGAAGAGATCAAGATTTGAATGACTGAGAAGGCACAAGAAGTTACTGGATCACTGTACTAATTAATGCTCCCTGGTACTGATGCAGTTAGGAACATCCTATTGTCACACCGTGGGCTTGTATTTATAGACCAGTGAATCTTCAAATGAATCAGAACAAAATTATTTGGCCCGAACACAGCCAGCTGTCTTGGAAACGGGCAATGCCTTGTGTATCCCAAGTTCTTGGCTTCATCGCTGTTCAGCTACCCCTGGCATTGATTCTTACAGTACCCATTGACTGAACACTTGAAAACATTCACCCTGGTTACACTCTGTCCTGTTATGCTTAAAAAAAAAAAACCACACACACTTGTCATGTTCTGAAATTATTTATTTTCCAAAGCCCTCATTAGAGCTTAAGTTCCATGGTACAGACTACATCTATCTTACTTGCTGCTGCAAACTCTGTGTTCAGAAAAATCCCTGTCACACAGGAGTTGTCCAATAAATATTTGTGTCCAGATCACAGTGCGGTCTGATGGAGTTCCTGAATCCTCATAAACAGAGGAAGCCAAAACCTCTGTGCATGTTCTTTCTGCCCAGAATGCCTATTGCTCTCCATACACTCTTAAAGCTTTAAAAAATTAATTCACAATTTTCCGACATGCAAGTAAATGGAAATTATTCTTGAATTACATTTTTAAAAATTCCAATAAGAAAAAATGGAAAGTAGGTAGGAACTTAAAAAAAAGAAAAAACAACAAAAAACCGTGATACATATCTTCAAAACAGATGGAACAAAAGCTATAGTTAGACCCTTTACTTCATGAGATGGATTTGTTATTCTTTACCTTATGTGTATATTATAGAGGAATGATTTGTGAACTCTAAATCAGAACAACTAGTTTCAAATCCAGATTTTGGGACATATCGAATGTCACCATGGACATTGCCATTTTGTAGTTGGTTTCTTCATTGCCGATACGAGAAAAAGAATACTCACCTTAAGATTTTAGAGATGAAGTGAAGTATATGGTTCTGTAAATGCCAAGCTCCTGTCTCCCTGCAGTTGACTCAGGTAAGAAGCTCACCCACTCACTCTTCTCCATCAACACATCGCTGTGTGGAGCAATTAAGGAATAAGTGCCCCCAGCCAAGCCAGAGAGGTGGAGTGCAGTGTGCATTTTTCTGCCTATCCCAGAGGCCAGCTCTTCCTTAAGACCAGCAATCATAAAGCCTCAAGTCTTCTTCTGAGGGAACTGTAGGCTTTGCTGTCTGTTTTCTGCATCAAAGTATCTCTAAATCTTTGAGAGTGTAGAGAGCACCAACCAATAAACGGCTTCTGTTAGAGTGATGTCAATAGTGCCCCCATTGAACCCACCTCAAGCAAAAAGAAGTAAAATGGAATTCCTCACAAGCTGTGAGCATGGTACAAGGCAAGTACCTAAGGTGTCCTTGATAATAAAGTCTCAACTTCCTTCTTCGCTCTGTCCTGTCTGCTGTCAACCTAAGATTTATAAGTCCAATGCATAGTTTGAGTTATGATAGTCCCTGCCCTAAAATCTTCACCACCTCTCTCAAACCTAACAAGATGGATGTCTCTGCTGTTCACAATATTGCTTCATGTTATAGTAGTTGAGGATTTCTGGAAAAGACCTCTTTGTGTTGGTTTCCTTATCTACACAATGTCAATAACTTTGGCATTTATCAGAGGGTTGTTGTGAGGATTAGATGAGTTAACACATTTAAGCATTAGGAAAATGTCACACAATACTTGCTATTGAGAATAGTAATGTTATTATTCATTGTTATTATATGGTAGTGACTTTCCTAAAGGAATAAAATAATAAATAATAAAAACCGCACAAGCCTTCGAAATCATTCAAGTGTGTGTTTATATTCTAGATCCAATATGTACCAAATTTGTTATGTTAGGCAATTTGCTTAGCTTTTTCACTAGAAAAGTGGAGTTAATAATTTCACTTCATCAAGTGATTTTAAAGGTCAGATTCAATGATATTAAATAGATAATTAATGTCTGCCCCATTAATAGATGTCAGTAAAGTGTAGTTATTATTTGATAGTTTAACATTTCATCACTCAAAACTCTCTTTTATTCGCAATGCAAATTGATATGTTGTGGTTATACAAATAGTATGTGCTTACTGTAAAAATGATTTATACATAAAATATATGAGGAAAATGGTAAAAATTATCTGAAATTCCACCTGTATAAGACAATCACTAATTTCATAAACCTAGCTTTTATGATTTTTAAATGTTTCTATACTCACATGCACATATGTATATATAATATTTTACACAAACCATACTATACTTCTTTTATTGTATATACTTTTACTCATTTAATTCATATATAATTGGCATATAATCAACTGCACATATTTAAAGTGAATGGTTTGAAAAATTTTTACATGTATATATACCCATGAAACCATCATCACAATCAAGGTAATGACTACCTCCATTGCTCTGAAAAGTTTCCTTACATCCTTTTATAACCTCTCTCTCCTGCCCACCTTGTTTTCTGTCACTCTGGATTAGTTTGCATATTTTATAATTTTATATAAATGGAATCATACAGTGTATACTCTTTTCCTGTCTGACTTGTTTTACCCCACATAATTATTTTAAGATTAATTCATGTGTCACTCATCAATAATATATTCCATTTATTGTCAAATAGTCTACAGTAGTAAAGCTACATTACAATATGTTTATCTAGTAACTTGTTGATGGACATTTGGATTCTATTCCATTTTTGACTATTATAGATAAGTTGCGGTGAACATTTGAATACAAGTCTTTCTATGGAATACAAGTTTTTCCCTCTAAATACACAGGAGTGGAATGGCTTTGTCATATGGTGGGTGTAGGTTTAATTTTCAAAGAAGATTTCCAAATGATTTTTCCAAAATGGTTGTGGTATTTTACATTTTTATCAGCAGTGTATGAGAATTCTAATCCAGTTCCTCCACAGCCTCATAAACACTCTTTGATGGTCAGTCTTTTGATTAAAGACATTCTAATGGGTACCTGCTATTTCACTGTGGTTTTAATTTGTATTTTAGTAACTAGTGTTGGAGCCCAGAAAATACTGTAAAATATGGGGTCTTAGCGTGCTGAGTGCTTTGAATTAAAGAAAATTAAAAGGCCTCATAAACATGCCTCAGGACCAACATCTTTCTCTGACCTTCCCCCAACCCCTTCTCTCTCTGATTCTCTTTCTTTTCTGAAGCACCTGGAGGAACTTATTCGGAAATTTTCTTATCTGACTAAGGAAATGTCTCTCCAGAAGACATGCAATTATCCTAAACCCCCTCCTGTGATATATCATCACATAACTCAAAAAAAAAAAAAAAAAAAAAAAAACCCACTGGAGAAGAGACTAAAAGTTACGATGGCCAGAAGAGCTTTTCATCTATTCTTCTGAGGTCAGCTCCAAGAGATTGCCTGGGAGACTTAGCTACATAAGACAACCTTTGTTCACAGTGAAGGTCTGTTCCTTGCCTGCCTGCCATCTCCTCTCCATCATCTCTTCTGGAGCTCCAAGAAACTTTGTCCCAGGTCTTTGTTATTTAGGCCCATTTATTTCTCCTAAAAATCATGTACTACCTCTCTAAAATTACCTACAGCCCCCTGAGTTCCCTCCCGCTTGTGAAGAGGGTAGTTCAGCATTAACTATCTGGTTCTTCTTTGAGTCTCATTTTTACAGAACTTCTGTGTCCACATGCATGTTAATAAATTTGTAAACATTTTTTCTACTAATTTGTCGATCGTCAATCATTTCAGCTAACCTTCAGAAGGGACAGAAGGGAAGCTTTCTCTCTGCTCCTACACTAGTGATGTTGAACATCTTTGTAGGTGCTTACCTCCCATCCGTATATCTTCAGTGATATATCTACTTAAATCTTTTTTTTTTTTTTGAGATGGAGTCTCACTCTGTTGCCCAGGCTGGAATGCAGTGGTGCGATCTCGGCTCACTACAAGCTCTGCCTCCTGGGTTCACGCCATTCTCCTGCCTCAGTCTCCTGAGTAGCTGGGACTACAGGCGCCCTCCACCACGCCGGTTAATTTTTTGTATTTTTAGTGGAGACGGAGTTTAACTGTGTTATCCAGGTACTTAAATCTTTTGTCCATTTTTTATTGAGTTGTTTTCTTATTTTTCAGCTTTGAGATTTATATATTCTGGATATAAGCTGTTTACCAGTTATATCAGTTGCAACTATTTTCTTCCAATTTTTACTTGTATTTTCACTGTCTTAAGAGTTTTCTTCCCCAAAATAAGGAGTTTTTAATTTTGATGAGGTCAAATTAATTTTTTATTTTATAGATCTTTTTTTTTGGTAGTATAGTTAATACTTATTTGCCTCACTCAAGGTCACCATGATTTTCTCCTATGTTTTCTTCTATCGGTTTTGCAGTTTTAGGTTATATTTAGATCTATAATCCATTTTAAGTCTTATTTTCCAATGTGGTAGAATCTGTAACTTAAGTACATATTTTCTTTGTATATGGATATGCAATTTTTCCAGCACCACTTGAAAACACAACATGTATACATATTTTTTCCACTGAATTACTTTTGCATTTTTGTTGAATGTTAGTTGGCTATGTATGTAGGTCTATTATTGAACTTTCCATTCTGTTCCATTGATCACTTTCTCTATTTTGATGCCAAACCACACTGTCTGAACTATTATATCTTTGCAATAGACTTTGCAGTTAGGTAGCTCTCCAACTCTGTTCTCATTCAAAATTGCACTGTATATCCTAAGTCTTTTGCATTATTCAAAATTGCACTGTATATCCTAAGTCTTTTGCATTTTCATGTGAATTTTAGAATTAGCATATTAATTTCCATGAAAAAACTATGCTGTAGTTTGATATGGATTGTTTTGTTTTTAGAGATCAATTGGGAGCAATTGACATCTTAACACAGTGTTAAACCTATTGTTAAATATACTCATTTACATTTTAAAATATCACATTATTTAAAATAGTAGGTTATTTTATACAAATTGATATTTTTATCTTTGGTGCTTTAATAAAAATCATAGTTTTGTATATTTTTTTGTCCTTTTTCTCTCTTCTCTCTTTTCCTAACCACTTTCAAAAAAAATCATGTGACCAATGATACAATCCTTATGTATTCAGTCATCATTATTTCCATGCTGAAAGAAATCATCTCAAAATGCAAATATGCCTCTTGGACCTCCAATAACAGGGAGTCTAATTGACCTGTGGCCCTTGCTGCTGAACTCTGAAATCTATCCACCTGTTGGCATGAAGGCCACACTTCCCATGAACCTAGCCAGTGATTGAAAGTGGAAAGACAACAATGACAGGATCATTTCTGCAAAATTGTAACTCTGGCAGACAATTTTGACTGGAGGACTCCCTCTCAGCCTTGCCAAACTTTATTAGAACTGCAAAGTAGTAAATTTCTCTTTCATCAAACTTTCCTTGTTCCCTCTCTCCTTCATAGAAGACTTTCCCAGACTCCCCCAGCACCCACCTCACTTGCCTTTGCAGAATTTTTTTTTTATTACTATAAATTTACCTTCACATCTAATTTCTGCTTTTTGGAGAACTTGTGCTCATGAAACATTTCCCAGCATTTCTTCCTTTTTCCTCTCTTAACAATGTATCATGACAATTCCTTCAAATCAACTGGTATAGTCTAACCTGTTTTTTTGTTCTTTTGTTTTTTTTGAGACGGAGTCTCACTCTGTCACCCAGGCTGGAGTGCAGTGGCGAGATCTCAGCTCACTGCAACCCTGCCTCCTGGGTTCAAGTGATTCTCCTGCCTCAGCCTCTTGAGTAGCTGGGATTATAGGTGCGTGCCACCATGCTTAGCTAATTTTTGTATTTTTAGTAGAGACGGGGTTTCACCATGTTGACCAGTCTGGTCACTGATGTATAATATTCCATAGATACTATGTTGCTGGTTTTTTTGAATTTTTCTCCAAATATAACATTTTTATTTGCCACTTGAAACAAAGTTTTAATAAATGTTCTCTCTGTGTGTGTTGAGTGTGTTTCCTTAGATTTGCAAGCTTGTTTCTATGGAATAGATGCTTCCATGTGGTATTACTGTGTTTTGAAAGTGAATAAATACTTTCAGTTTACTGTCTAAAATGACAATATACTATATTATTATCACCTGAAATCCCAGCAACAATTCGAATTAATACTTGTTAAGTATTAACAACGATCATTTTGTTCTTGTAGTAGGTATGAAGTGATATTGTTATCTTAATTCACATTCCTGTAAATACTAAGGTAATATAAAACCTACAGAAAACAATTTCCTAGAAAATATTAATTACCAATTTGAATTAATTAGAAAATAAAAACTTAAGTAAACATTAACACATACATTTATTTATTTATTTTGAGACAAGGTCTCATTCTGTCACCCAGGCTGGAGTACAGTGGTATGACCATGGCTCACTGCAGTCTTGGCCTCCTGGACTCAAGCCATCCTTCCACTTCTGCCTCCTGAGTAGCTTGGACTTTAGGGCACATGCCACCATGCCCAGCTAGGTTGTGTGTGAGTGTGTGTGTGTAGACGGGGTTTTGCCATGTTGTCGAGGCTAGTATTGAACCCCTGGACTCAAGTGATACTCCCACTTCAGCTTTCTGAAGTGCTGCAATTACAGGTGTTAGCTACCGTGCCCAGCCAACATCAAAATTTTTAGAATATTGTTTATAATTTCTAATTTACAAAAGCAACAAATAGTTTTGAAGCTAATCTTGAAAGAACAAGTATTATCATCAGTTAATATGAATTTAAGGAGAAAATCACCAAAGAAGACAAAGATGAGCACTATGTAATGTTAGAAAGAAAACAATTTTTAAATTATTATTATACTTCAAGTTCTGGGGTACATGTGCAGAACTTGCAGGTTTTTTACATAGGTATACATGTGTGATGGTGGTTTGCTGCACTCATCAACCCATCATCTTCATTAGGTATTTCTCCAAATGCTATCCCTTCCCTAGCCCCCAACCCCTTGACAGGCCCCAGTGTGTGATGTTCCCCTCTCTGTGTCCATGTGTTCTCATTATTCAACTCCCACTTATGAGTGGGAACATGCGTGTTTGGTTTTCTGTTCTTGTTAGTTTGCTGAGAATGATGGTTTCCAGTTTCATCCATGTGCCTGCAAAAGACATGAACTCATCCATTGCTATGGCTGCATTGTATTCCATGGTGTATATGTGCCACATTTTCTTTATCCAGTCTATCATTGATGGGCATTTGGGTTGGTTCCAAGTCTTTGCTATTGTGAACAGTGCAGCAATAAACATATGTGTGCATGTGTCTTTATAGTAGAATGATTTATAATCCTTTAGGTATATACCCAGTAATGGGATTGCTGAGTCAAATGGTATTTCTGGTTCTAGAACCTTGAGGAATTGACACACCATCTTCAACAATGCTTGAACTAATTTACACTCCCACCAACAGTGTAAAAGCGTTCCCATTTCTCCACATCCTCTCCAGCATCTGTTGTTTCCTGACTTTTTAAGGATCGCCATTGTAACTGGCATGAGATGGTGTCTCGTTGTGGTTTTCATTTGCATTTCTCTAATGACCAATGATAATGGGCTGTTTTTCATATGTTTGTTGGCTGCATAAATGTCTTCTTTTGAGAAGTATCTGTTCATATTCTTTGCCCACTTTTTGATGGATTTTTTTTTCTTATAAATTTGGTTAAGTTCTTTGTAGACTCTAGATATTAGCCTTTTGTCAGATGGATAGATTGCAAAAATTTTCTCCCATTCTGTAGGCTGCCTGTTCACTCCGATGATAGTTTCTTTTGCTGTGCAGAAAACCTTTAGTTTAATTAGATCCGATTTGTCAATTTTGTCTTTTGTTGCCATTGCTTTTGGTGTTTTAGTCATGAAGTCTTTGCCCATGCCTATGTCCTGAATGGTATTGCCTAGATTTTCTTTAGGGTTTTTGTGGTTTTAGGTCTTAGATTTAAGTCTTTAATCCATCTTGAGTTAATTTTTGTATAAGGTGTAAGGAAGGGGTCCAGTTTCAGTTTTCTGCATGTGGCTAGCCAGTTTTCCCAACACCATTTATTAAATAGGGAATCCTTTCCCCATTGCTTGCTTTTGTTAGGTTTATCAGAAATCAGATGGTTGTAGAACTGTGGTATTGTTTCTGAGGCCTCTGTTCTGTTCCATTGGTCTATATATCTGTTTTGGTACCAGTACCATGGTGTTTTGATTACTGTAGCCTTGTAATGTAGTTTGAAGTCAGGTAGCATGACGCCTGCAGCTTCGTTCTTTTTGTTTAGGATTGTCTTGGCTATGTGGGCTCTTTTTTGGTCCCATATTAAATTTAAAGTAGTTTTTTCCAATTGTGTGAAGAAGGTTAATGGTAGCTTGATGGGGATATCATTGAATCTATAAATTACTTTAGGCAGTATGGCCATTTTCATGATATTGATTCTTCCTATCCATGAGCAGGGAATGTTTTTCCGTTTGTCTGTGTCTTCTGTTGTTTCCTTGAGCAGTGAGTGGTTTGTAGTTCTCCTTGAAGAGGTCCTTCACATCCCTTGTAAGTTGGATTCCTAGGCATTTAATTCTCTTTGTAGCAATCGTGAATGGGAGTTCACTCATGATTTTGCTCTCTGTGTATTATTGATGTATAGGAATGCTTGTGATTTTTGCACATTCATTTTGTATCCTGAGACTTTGCTGAAGTTGCTTATCAGCTTAAGGAGATTTTGAGCTGAGGCGATGAGGTTTTCTAAATATACAATCATATCATCTGCAAACAGAGATAATTTTACTTCTTCTCTTCCTATTTGAATACCTTTTATTCCTTTCTCTTGCCTGATTGCCCTTGCTGGAACTTGAATCTCTGTGCACCAACAACATAGTAGCTAAATAGGAGAAGCAAAGATTATCATAGGCAAAATGATCTTAAAGTATAATTAAAGAGTTTAAAACCCACTTTCAGAAATAGATAGCCATAGTAGAAAAGAAAATGTGTATAAAGAAGAATAATATAATTAAAGTCAGTTATACATAATAATTTAAGTCAGTTATACATTGGGAGATTCCTGAATTATTTAAATTATAGAGATAGATGATAAAAAGTTTCTTCAGAAATTTTAACATTATTTCTCTGAGCATTTTGTTTCAAGCTATAGACTCAAATATTTTTTCAACTAATTAGATTCATCACAATTTGTTATTCAATTCCTGCTCTTCATTTCTGTTCTTTTCCTCCATTTTGAATTTTTAATGTCTGCCTGTGTCTCTCCCAGTTTGTTTCACCAACTCTCTTACCTTCTGTCTTATAATTTCTACCTTTTTTTTCCTTTGTGTTGCAAGATTTTTATTCTCTGGGTCTTATAGGCAACTTGTTAGTTTCTCAAGAATATTATTATCTCCTGTTACCAATTGGTAGATTGTTAAATTTGATAATTATTTCTCATTCCCCTGAAGAATGCTTTCATAAATGTTTTTGTGGTTATTGTTTATATGTCCCATAATCAAAGTTTTGTAAATTAACATTAGTGTTTTGTCCAAGTTACCAATTCCATCCTTAGCAATTGTTTTCCACTAGGTGCAGATGATCTGGTTTGCTTCTCTTTCTCCTCTAGCTGATGCATTTCCTGAGGTGTTATTTTTCTTTGCCCATTCTTGGCTGCTTTGCAGTTCAAGATTAGTTTTTTTTTTGTTTGTTTGTTTTTTGTTTGTTTGTTTGTTTTTTTCTTTCCAGCAGTGACAGTCCTAAGACTGGAAAGGGTAAAGGGTCAATGGTCTCCACTTCTGAGAGCTGGCTGTGTGTAACCCCCTGAAGGAAGGCACTCTGCATTCTGGGCTTCTTAGCTGCAATGGCCAGCAGCTTTAGAGGTGAAGAATACTGAGCCTACTGTTCTTCTTCATCCATGGCTCTCTATGAAACCCCTGAGATCTCTAGGTGCTCCCAGGCAGATTTCCAAAGCCTATTTGGCCCTTCCCCTTGAGAGTTTCCAGGGATTACTCTTGTTTCTAATTTTTGCCCCAAGACTTCTGGTGGCTAGTTTCTAGGTTCTCTTGAAGATCAGAGAAAGAAAGTCTTGAGTCTGACTACTTTCACCAGGATTCCAATAGACTTCACAGTCTCGTTCCATCATCTGGATCATGTCTTCTGGCTTCAGCAGTATATCTGGCAAGGAATGAGGGTTGATGATAACATTGTATCACAGCTGTGTGTAGAGAGCCAGTTAGGTATGTGAAAGTCATTTTCCAGATTGCTGCTGTTCCCCAATGTACCCCATGTATTAAAAGGAAAACTTATATTTCTTAAAATTGAACAAATATTCTTGCTTTGTTTCTTTGCTTACACCTGGAATGCTTTACTCTTCATCACTCCCCTGGTTTATAAAGATTACCTATTCTTCTAAGTTCACTTTATATAATATCAACGTTTTTTTGAAACATTTCAAATTTTTTGGTTTTCTACTATTATTTACATATAAGTTTCATGGACAATATTTGACACAAAATGTCCCCAGTTTACACAATTTGGCATAGAGCAAAAAAAAGTGGTAAATATTCTAAAATAATATACCATGTATACTGAAAACCTTAATTTTAAATGTGTACAAGATTCAGACAGGTTGCCTCAATGCATGAAGTCAGCGTGGGGATCTGGGCTCAGGCAGTCTGCACAGCACAACACGCTGGCTCGCCCCAGCCTCCCATGGTCCTGTTCTAAGCCATGAGGACCACTCTTTACAGATCTTCCCCTTTATAAAGAAAATATATAAACAGAAATGTTTATATAAATATTATTTGAAAAATATTGCAATATAATTTTTAAAATGTAAGAACACTGTGTTAGCCACATAAGTCTTTCTGAAGGTGGTCAGTTGTGAATTCTTACGTAAAGCCCGCACCATGAATCTTTTTTCTCTTGTATCTCACCTCCTATTGGGTGATCCTACCTTGTATGTGATCCTACCTTGTATGTGATCCTACCTTGTATGTGATCACTCCCCTCCATTGGCCACCAAGAGCACTGTGACTGTGTCCCATAACACATGATATGGTTTAACTTTGTCCTCACCCAAATCTCATCTTGAATTGTAATTCCCAGAACCCCCACATGTCATGAGAGGGACCCACGGGAGGTAACTGAATCATGTGGGCAGTTACGGTTATGCTTTTCTCATGATAGTGACTGAGTTCTCATGAGATCTAATGGTTTTATAATGGCTTTTCCCCCTTTTTCCTGGGCGCTTCTTGTTGTCACCGTGTAAGACATGCCTTTGTTCCTTCTTTGACTTCTGCCAAGATTGTGAGACCTCCTTAGCCATACGGAACTGTGAGTTCATTAAACCTCTTTTTCTTTATAAATTACCCAGTCTTGGGTATTTCTTCACAGCAGTATGAAAATGAACTAATATACACATTATAGTTTCTTTGCCTTCTATATATTTTTATATATGCTAATTTTCTCTATCTTTACTAAGGTATAATTAAAGTATTCCTTTATGGCAGTTATATACTCATTCTATTATCCCTTGCATTGGCTAGGTAATGCATCCATTATAGAATTAACCAAATAAAAATGTATGGCATAACCCCTCTTCCTCCCTCATATTAAAATTAACATTCATACAGATTCAGCTAAATGCCGACTAAAGAAAGTATGAGAAGAAAGTCAGTCAAAATGATGCAGGCAGGAATGAAAGCTTTACCCTTAGGAGAATTTGCATATGAAGAACCATCTTCTTAACTCCTAAACCTGTGTATATGGTCAACATTGAATTAATATGGGTCTATGTTACTTCTATCATGGTTACCAATATTCCCTTTGAGAGATACAATGTTCATAATGGGCCTGCATGAGCTTCTCACTCTAGATTTCAAGCTTCTGAAGATAGAAGTCAGTTGGTATTTTCTCTGGGATTTGAGAAGGAAGCACAGGTACCAAATACAAGGAATTAGTCCTTGTTCCTTCCTTCCTCCCCCTATTCATCACTCTCCTCCTGAAAAGAGATTTTGGTACCTACTCTCAAATTAGGAACAAGGATTTCATATGATTGCTTTTTAAATTGAACTTTTCATCTGTTTATTTGTTTAAACATACTTTAGAGGGAATTATGTTAATGAATCTTTTTGGATTTGGTAGTCATATTCTCTCTCATTACGTGATTTCAAGTTCCTCAGTACTTTCAGTACATTTTTGCATGTAACTCAGCTTTTAGTCACACTTAAAGTGATTACCAGATTAGAGGAAAGTAAGAGGAAGGGTCATGGTTTGGTATGACTCTTGTATATATGTAAAGGAAAAAAAGTCACAAATGTAAACGATGATGATGATAATAATCATAATTATAATTTATTGAATATTTACTATGTCCAGAATTGTGATTATTCATTAATTCATCTAATCTTTCTAGCAACCCTTTGAAAAAGTGTTACCTCTATTTTACATATGAGAAAAGTAATGCTTAACTAGTCCAAGGATACAGAGTTAATAAATGCATAGTACAAGATTCAGACTCAGGCAGTCTAACTCCAGAGGCTTCCAGAGCCCTTAACCATGCAATACACTGCCTTTCACCAAGGAGAAGAAAGGGTTTTCAATATTAGAATGAATATATTACATCAACTACATAACACTGTTATTAAGTCCAGCAAGTAATGAGGCTCTTGGGCAATTATTTAAGTACAACTATTAATAAGCTCATACTGAGAATGTCTAGCTTGTCCTCCTCAAGTCTAAAGGAGCTTCTGATCAAACAGTAAAACATACCATAAATCCCACAGCCTGCAATGTGACTAAGATATACTGCTACAACAATACATTTTGTTCCAGGGAACTTAAAAAAAAATCACATTTCTTTAGCAAATCCTTTTAGTTAGGTAAAATGTTATCTAACTAAGCATTATAGATCTCTATGGGACCCAAAGGTCACATTAGTAATCCAATTAAAACCATTTCCCTCTGTCCACTGGAGAAATCAGCATTGTTCTTCACAACAGAATCCTGTCTTAACTTAAGGAAGGGCTCTGGTGCTCTCTTATTTTATTTCAATGGCCTCATGGGGCCCTATACTATAGTGTTATTTATAGTGCTTAGAGATTCCAGTTTGTAAAATACTGCACTTTTCTGGAAATAGAGGAGAGTGAGGACAGGTAGGGGAGGATGGCAGGTGTAGATGAGGGCAATAGTAAAATTTTAGTCAGAAAATAAGTTCCAGAATATGATATTGTTATTTTCTCTCATGCTTTCCTTTTTTTTTTTAACTAGAAGATCTCATATAAGACTATGAAAAATGTGAAATATGAGTTTTGCTCTTATTAAATTTTGAGTCTAGTTTTCTATAATTCATAAAGAGACTCTGAAGTGGGTGCAATGGAGATCAACAATTATAATTTCAAGTAACACCCTTGAAGAAGAGCTCAGGGAGTGAGAAATTACTTAGTGTGAAACAGAGACGATTGGGGGATAATTTAAACATTGTTCAAAGATATGAAGAAAAATTATTCATCTCCTTTCCATTGAGAACCTAACAGCAGGAAATGGGCTTTTGCTGCTATCTGAGGAATTCATGTTATTATAGAAAATAGTTTCCTCTGGCAAAAGTTTTTAGGTATTTTTTCAGGGTTGCATTTTTGAAAGTGGTTTGCAGATCTCTTTATCTGAAGGTCTTTAAACACAGAATGTTTCCTCATCAGTTTGTTGTTGTTTATATGTAATTCTACAAAACATGTAGGGATAAAAATGATGGCATTTCATGAATTCTTATGGCCTTAGAAATAGGATCTTTTTTTTCTATGAAACTATTGTAATAATATGAGAATAAGTACACTAAAATATATCATATTTTAATGCTTCATCTTTTGATGCAAAATATTTGCAGATGTATACACAAAAATGTAAATTTTATGTATGCACATATAAAACTAAAATGATAAAATCATGTAAATAAAAACTACTTTAGGAAGGCCGGGCGCGGTGGCTCAAGCCTGTAATCCCAGCACTTTGGGAGGCCGAGGCGGGTGGATCACGAGGTCAGGAGATCGAGACTATCCTGGCTAACATGGTGAAACCCCGTCTCTACTAAAAATACAAAAAATTAGCCGGGCACGGTGGCGGGCGCCTGTAGTCCCAGCTACTTGGGAGGCTGAGGCGGGAGAATGGCGTGAACCCGGGAGGCGGAGCTTGCAGTGAGCCGAGATCACGCCACTGCACTCCAGCCTGGGAGACACAGTGAGACTCCGTCTCAAAAAAAAAAAAAAACTACTTTAGGAAAACCTTATAAAATGTTGTGTACTATAACTTGACCTTGCAAACAGAAGAACTCACCCACAAATATAATGAAGGTACTTCCTTGTCAAAATAAACTAGGTAAACATTGATTTATGCTGTTCTGAAATGTTATGCTTAGGGATACTGCCTGCCTACCCCTTCTCCTCTCTCTGCAATGTACTCTGATTTGGGAATCACTGCTCAGGGACATCCTTAGCAAAAGGCTCTGAGTGTTCTCTGAGCTAATCCAGGTGTAGTCTGTGACCAGAGTTCTCTGCATTCAGGCTGCTGGACTAAAAACATAACTCACAGATTAGGTGTCTCTGACAGTTTTAAAAAACTATCCGTTTTGTTGTGTTGAGAACTTTTTCTTTTATCCCATAGATTTGGATAATACTTTTTAAAATTTGTATACTTCCTTTTTGGTACCATATACCACCCAGGATCAACCACTTTATTTTCCAATTTTAAGGACACTGAAATCTCATTAATTAGAACAGCTAATATAAATTTAAAGTTTATAATAATTTAGAAAAGAGGCTGAGTGTAAATTATTTTTACTTAGCAAATCTTTTCCTCAAATTGTTCTAAATTGCAGCTTGAGCTAAATTGCAGGAGGAATGCTTAAAATACTTAAGTGAATGGGTGATTTTGAAGCACTTTCAGAAACGCCCACATACTTACAGTATACATGCTAACTTGAAAGCATTTCGATTTTTTTAGACTGAGTTCCTTAGCACCTCTACGAAGAGTTTCTTAGTCTAGTTTGGAATATCTTAGTAAAAACTGATGCATTACATTCATTTTTAAAATTATGCCATTATTTTACTTTCACTCAATTCTGATTGACTTTTTTCCCTGTTTGGTCAATAATCATACAGATTTTTATTTTTAATTTTTTATTTCAATAGGTTTTTGGGGAACAGGTTGTGTTTGGTTACATGAATAAGTTCTTCAGTGGTGATTTCTGAGATTTTGGTGCGCCCAGGTGCGCCCATCACCTGAGCAGTGTTCACTGTACCCAGTGTGTAGTCTCTTATTCCTCCCCACCCCCTACCCTTTCCTCTGAGTCTCTAAAGTCCAATATATCATGACAAAGTTTTATCTTATTTTTGTATTGCCATAAAATGATTGTCAAGTAGATTGTTAAATTTGGCCAATCTTCAAAGTGTTACAGACGGAACTCTTTCATACACATTATTTCTTGAAAAATCAACCCCACTTAAATTCTACTCAAGAGCCTTTTATTCATATATCTTTCTCTGATCACATGTATTGAGGACCTACTCTATGTCAGACATTATGCTTAGTTCTAAGGAAGTAAGGGATTTAAGACAGACATACTTTCTGACCCCATTGAGCTTAATAGAGACTATAGCTAAGAGAAATGAGACAAAGTTAATCAAAAGTGTCATAGAAGTAATAGGTGTGCATATTCAAAGAAAGACTACTAAGAGGAAGGGATGTCCACAGAAAAACATTAGTGTAATTTAAATTATTGGTGACAAATGAAATGAAGAGTCTACTAGGCAGGAGGTAACAGTTTATGTAGAAGTCCAGGGCCTTTGGACAATTGAAGGTAGATGTGTTTGTCTAGATTGTTGCATGGGAGGGGAAAGTCTAGATTGTTGCATGGAAAGGGAAAGTGAATCATGTCAGCCTTGTTGAGAATATCATATTCATCCTGTGGGTAACTGGGGGTCCTTCAAGCATTTTAGAAAGGGTAAGCATGTTTGGATTTAAATTTTTTTTTTTTTTTTTTTTTAAGATTGTTACATTTAGTATGGGGGAAATGATTGGAGGGAATAAAACCAGATTCAAAACATGAAAATGGAGACTTGTTGAAATCATACCGGCAGTATTTGTATATCTAAATAATAACCTAGAGTAGTATCAGTATGTTGGCAAGAAGTAGAAAGGGAAGGAGTGAGATTTATTAATTTACAGGGTGTTGGATGGTAAGAGAGAACAGTAAGATAATTTCAGTTTTGAACATATTCAATTGCATGTATGAAAGGGATATTCAGTACACAGTTGAAAACGTGCATATGAAGCTCTAGAGAATAAAATGTACTGATAACCGAAAACATGGAGTTATCAGCCTGGCAATGGTCACTAAAGCTGGAGAGTAGAATATATTCATGGGGAAAGAAGACGAATAGTCTAGTATGGACCCATAAGAGATGTTCAAGCATCAGGGAGAAGGGACTTCTATGTTTTACACTTTAACATCCCATGTATTAGTTGTTCCTTAACCCACAGTATCACACCTGTGGCTTGAGAAGTAAATCATTTATAAGAAAGTTGAAACTCTGAATGTAAACAGGTTTTTTTTTTTTTCCAAGAAATTTGATTATGAAGGAGTTGGAAGGGTTATGAGGTTAAAGAAGTTTTTTTTTTTTTTTAATGGGAGAGACTGGAACCATTTTTAATATTGATAAGAAAGTGGGATTATCCTCTCAGTAGTAAGGAGGAAAGATGGCTTTCATCTTAGCAGGAGGGATATAGGAAAGAATAGGGCAGATGCTAGTAATATTGCCTTCCTTAAATTCCCTCTCCTGTGGCATATTTAGCATAACATAATTTAGCTTTTCTAAGGTATTCTCTTGTATTACTTTATTATACGTGTTTGTCTTGTCTATTAATTGCTTCTAAGTACCTTGAAAGCAGGAGATCACAGTTGGCACCATTTCCTGCAGTGAGGCTAGAGATGTTGCTCAGCATCATCCCCAAATGAGTCCTACAAAGCTGAAGACAAGATGCTTGTTTTTCTTTCTTATAGAAACAGAGAATTCTAACAGATCATGAAAATGCAATGTGAATCAAATTCCCTTTGTCTTTTTTTTTTAATGCAGGTTTCATGGCTACTCTGAGGAAAAATCAAACACCCTCTAATCTGTGATTGAAATAATCCTGCTCGTTTGTCTTTATATCTACATCTTTACATATATATATATATATATATATATATATATATATATATATAGAGAGAGAGAGAGAGAGAGAGAGAGAGAGATATTGATATATATATATATCAATATCTCTATATAACTATGTGTCTATAAAGCTCAAGAGAAAAAAATAAACTGATGATCCAAATCATAGAGTTATCAGCCTGGCAGTGGTCATTCAAGCTGGGAAGTAGAATATATTCACTGAGGATACATAGAAACATAGAATTGATAGATACATAGATACAAAGAAATATGTAGATATATAGATTAGAAAGAGGTTGGTCCATTTTTCCTAAATCAAGAAAAACAAAATTTATTTCATCTGAAGTTTATAATTTCGGATTAGCATGAGGGAACAAAGGTCCCTGTGCTCCTCTTCTTCATGAGTGCTTTCCAGTCTAGCCCACGAATACCCAACTGAACAGTTGTGGGAACCCTCCAATGCAAGCAAGGCCAGCTTGAGACTCAGGACATTTCTTATGAAGGGCAATTCTCACCTTAAGGGAGATGAATAAAGCAGGCTGGATATTATCTGGACAATACACTGAATAGTGAACAAAGGATTTGTGAAGCCCCTTGACCCTTGACTGGCAGTGGTATCCTGATATTCTAATTTTGATACAGTTAAAAGAATCTGAGAACAGTCATGACCAAAGCAAGGAGACAGTCGTAAGTTTGGCAGATACTGTTTTAGTGATGCTAATGCAGTCATGAACTTATAAATACTGTATCATTTGTGGATTGGTTTCTAAAGTGTTTTAAGATGTGAGACATGTTTTCTGCTAATAGTTAAAAAATGTAGAATTTAGAATTGTACATCCAGAGCTAGAAAACACACCAGGCTCCCCTGTTGAGATATGTCAGGGTTTTTTATTTGTTTTTGACTTAAGGAACCAATGCAGACAAACGATAAACAATAACAAAGTTCAAAACCTTTCACAACAGAGCATTTCAATTATTTTTGCTCCCCGCTGTCATTCTGTGTAAGCGTCGTGGGCAACAGTATTCTGCATTTCACTTACGTCTCTGTGCTTTTCTTTTGTACCTACTTTTCCAAAAATTTTATCTTTAAGTAAATGCTCCTGAAATGGAGTCCACAATATTCACTTGCCATTGTCTTCCTTACTGAGTTTCTGCTCCCTCTCTTTCTCCTGACCAGCAAAGGAACAAAGAGTTAACATACACTGTTTCTCTGCTTCAGGTTCCCTCTTCCATAAATAATTAATTGATACTTGAGTTTTCTTTATGACATTTATGAAAGAGAAGAAAGAGGAAGAGAAAGGTAGCTTGAAAAAATTGTATTTTATTTAGGTGAAACAGATTTGGCTTCCCAAATCCCTTTTTCTAAATTGAATTTTAACTATTGGAAAATGTTGTGCTGTGCACATGAATCAGCCTGCACACAGATACATGCTGCTCTGTATGTGGAATCTGGCTCCAAGGTGCTATTTGACAGCTTGTATTTGCTTACTAACCATCCCGCAGCAGGGAGATGTTTGGGCTTGGAATAAAAGTTGTTTATAGATGTGAAAGTTTTCCATTGGCACTGAGTGTGTAAACATTTAGAATTGTGCAAGGTCTAGTTACAGGAGACATTATTCAGAAAAACTTTCACCAGAGCATAACTATTTATCTCATTCATCAACGAAGCTATTTTTCTTCTTCCCATTTTCTTCCACACCTAAATGCAGCAAAATTTAGAGTGAGCCCAAATCATACAAGTATCCTCTTGTCTATTTGTAGGACTGTATTTCACTCTTCCCAAAAAATATGTTTACTTTTTCCTTAAAATCTTCAAAGAAATTGATTGCACAACAAGTCTTATTATCCCATTCTTATGACGAGCACTTGGTTTGTTCGTAGGCATTGAGTGACAAATGAAGTGCTTCATTTAACAAAGAAATCTAACTATGTATTTTCTTATAAAACTATCCCCTTTTGTCTGGTTCTTAGTAGAAATTGAACAATTGCTCATAGCCAGCCCTAAAATATGATTTTCAAAACTAATACGTTTGGGGAGAATTGAGTAATGAAGTGTCATATTTTGCTCTTGGTGTTTAAAACTGCTCTCATACATTGCGATGGTCTGTCCTGGTAAACGAGGCTCCTAGCATTCTCTCAGAACATGCCTTCTTACTAAAGCCCTTGCTATACATTCACTCTGTATTAATTACCTCCTCTCCTAGTGGCAGACGTACTATTTCCTGAATGCTTTCATCAACGTCTCTGGGTAATTCATTGCCCAGAAAATGCTTCTTACCTGTCTATTATAGACCTCATCACACATGTGTTATGAAGATTAAAAATATTACATTTTCTATTATTACTAAAATCTTATTTAAAAAAAAATTCTGTGAGGACCAATAAAATAATTTATATTTATCATGGTGACTCAATATTCTTGTTACTCCTGTAAATACTACAATACATAGTATTTTTACAAGTGTCTTATTTCACTTTTAGACTTTTACCTATTTATTTTCAATATCACTTTCTCTTTTTCCCTTGAAAAAATTGCGTTTCATTCTTGTAAAAATAAAAGTCTCTGGGAACTGTGTCCTAGTTCCCTGATAAGGTACATAGCATTTCAATTTCAGTCCTTTCGTTTAGGTGTTGAAAAGCTACTCAGAGAATGCATAAAACCCGAAATATTCCCATCATCTTTAAGGCACCAGGAAAAAATGGAAGTGAGCGTTGTTGTTTGATTTGTAATTGGATAAATTCAGCTGTTCTATGTTTCAAATTCATCTTTTTGTTTTAAGCTGCAAGAGTTGTCAGGTATATATCCAGGTGAGCGACAGGAGATCCCTGGAGCTGCTGCTTTCTCCAACTTCTATTGTGTCCCACACATTTTCCTGCATGCTTCAATTTGGCTCCAACCACTACTCTTTCACTAAACGGCTCTCCATTCACTCCATTTGGCTAAACACATTTGTCAAACTTCTGATCTCATCTTACTTGATTCTTAGCAGCTGTTTCCATTGGCTGTGACTACTTTGAAACACACATGTCCCTTGAGGTCTCCTCAGCCCTCTCTGATGGGTCCTTCTAAGTGTCCTTAGCAGCTTCTTACTGAATTTTAAATCTTGGCTTTTTTTTTCAAGGTCCTGTCCTAAGCTTTTGCTCTCCTTTTCTATATTTTATCCTTTAGAAATCTGAGCTAGGGCTAATAGCTTTATTTATCATTTATGGTTGATAATTTTCAAATTGAAACCCTTATCCCAGAGCTTAAAATCATCTGCAGCACATATATCCAACTGAATGTATCATAGGCACTGAAGGCTCAACATGTCCCGAACTGAGCACACGATTCTCTCTGCCTATCCAGCCCCTACCAAAAAGATTATTCTTCTCCATCATAGTGAATGAACCCCAATTCAACCAGAAACCCAAGTCATTCTTACTCTTTTCTCTTTATCTCCTTTCTTAGCTAATTGTCCATCAATATCTCCATTCTACTTCTAAAATAAATCAAATTCAATCTACCTCTCCTCATTTCCAGAGTCATTACTTTTTTCCTGAGCCACCATTATTTCTCACTTGAAATAGTGCCATAGTTTATAAATGATCTCTAATTTTATTCTTGATCCTCTTTCATTGGTTCTTTATACTGCTTTCAGAGAATTTCCTTTATAAAAGACACATCTAATCATGTTGCTGCTGTGCCTTAAAAGTTGCTCAGTGTCTACGCAGTTGTGAACTTTGCCTACCAGGGCCTGACTCCTGCCTATGTTTCCAGCGTTGCCTGCTACTACTCTTCATCACAGCATTCCTCCAACAATATTGCCCATGCTTTAGTTACTCCAATATGGTATGCTTCTCACTCCAGGGCCTTCTTATATGCTGTTTTTCTCTGTCTATATGATTTTCTCCTTCTTGTTTTTTAATTAATTATTCTGTCAGAGCTCAATTATTTCCTGCTCATAGATGCTTCCCTAATACTACCGATTAAATCAGGTGCCTTGTTAAATACGCTGATTAGATCTTGTTATGCAGTGAATGTCTGTATTCTGCTAAATTTATGTGTTGAAGCTTAAATCCCAAGAGTGGCTATATTTGGAGATGGAACCTATAAGGAAGTAATTAAGGTTAAATGAGGTCATAAGGTTGGAGCCCTAATTTAAAAAGATTAATATCCTATTAAGAATAGATACCAGATAACTTGTTCTTCTTTTTCCTTGTACATTCACCAGGGAAAGGTCATATGAAGTAATGGTGAGAAGGCAGATATCTACAAGCTAGGAAGAGAGCTCCCACTGGAAGTCTACCCTGCCAGACCTTGATGTTAGACATCTAGCCTCCAGAACTATAAGAAAAAAGTACCTAGTGTATGGCGTTTTGTTATGGCAGCCAAAGATGACTAATACAGGACTTGTATTTTCTCTATGTAGCACTCGTCGTGACATTAAATAACTGATTTTTTTCTTATTTTTATAATTTCAACTTTTATTTTAGATACAGGTGGTATATGTGCAGGTTTATTACCTGGGTATATTGCATGATGCTGAGATTCAGTGTATGACTGATCCCATCACCTAGGTAGTGAGCATAACATCCAGTAGTTTGTTTTTTAACTGTTGCTCCCCTCTCTTCTTCCCTCCTGTAATAGTCCCCAGTATCTAATGTTGCCATCTTGTTCCTGAGTACCCAATGTTTAGCTCCCATTTATAAGTGAGAACATGCGGTATTTGTTTTTCTCTTCTTATATTAATTCACTTAAGATAATGGCCTCCACCTGCATCCATGTTGCTGCAATGCACATGAGTTCATTTTTTATGGCTGCATAGTATTCCATGGTGTATATGTACCACATTTTCTTTAAGCAATGCACCATTGATGGGTTGATCCATGTTTTTCTTTGGTGAATAGTGCTGTGGTGAATATACAAGGGTATGTGTCTTTTTTGGTAGAATAATTCATTTTATTATGGAAAAGTACCAAGTAATGGAATTACTGGGTCAAATGGTAGTTCTGTTTTAAGTTATTTGAGACATTCCAAATTGCTTTACGCAGTGGTTGAATAAATTTTTATTCCCACCAATAGTCTATAAGCCTTCCCTTTCCTCTGCAGCCTCGCCAGCATCTGTTGTTATTATTATTATTATTATTATTATTATTATTGCTTTTTAATAGCCATGCTGGCTTGTGTGAGATGGTATCTCAGTGTGGTTTTGATTTGTCTTTTTTCTGATGATTAGTGATGTTTGACATTTTTTCATATGTTTGTTGGTCACATGATGTCTTTATTTGAGAAGTGTCTGTATATGTCCTTTGCCCCTTTTTAAAGAGGTTATTTGTTTTTTTTCTTGTTGAATTAAGTTCCTTATACACTCTGGATATGAGGCCTTTGTTGAATGCATAGTTTGTTAATATTTTCTCCCATCCTGTAGGTTATCTGTCTACTCTGTTGATAGTTTCTATTGTTGCACAAGCTCTTTTGTTTAATTAGGTCTTACGTGTCAAATTTTGTTTTCATTGCAATTGTTTTTGAACATTTAATGATAAAGTCTTTCTCAAGCCAATGTCCAGAATGGTGTTTCTTATGTTTTCTTCAGGATTTTTACAGTTTGAGGTCTTACATTTAAATTTTTAATCCATCTTGAGTTAATCTTTATATATGGTGAAACAAAGAGGTCCAGTTTTATTATTCTGCATAGGGCTAGCCAGCTGTCCCAGCACTGTTTATTGAATATGAAGTCCTTTTCTCATTGCTCATTTTTAATGACTTTCTCAAATATCAGATGGCTGTAGCTGTACAGCTTTATTTCTGGGTCCTTTATTCTGTTCCATTAGTCTATGTGTTTATTTTTGTACTATTACCCAGATGTTTTGGTTACTGTAGCCTTATAGTATAGTTTGAAGTTGGATAATATGATGCCTTCATTTTGTTCCTTTTGGGTGGAATTTCTTTGGCTATGTGGGCTCTTTTTTGGTTCCATATGAATTTTAGAATAGTTTTCTTCTAATTCTGTGAAAAAAGACATTGGCGGTTTGAGAGGAATGACATTGAATCTCTAGATTGCTTTGGCCAGTATGGCCATTTGAACTATATTGATTCTTTCAATACATAAGCATGGAATGTTTTTCCATTTGTTTGTATCATCTATGATTTCTTTCAGCAGTGTTTTGTAGTTCTCTTTATAGAGATCTTTTGCCTCCTTGGTTAGATGTATTCCTAGGTATTTTATTGTTTCTGTGGCTATTGTAGATGCGATCAAGTTCTTGATTTGGCTCTTAGCTTGAATGTTACTGGCGTATGGAAATGCTACTGATTTTTGCACATTGATTTTGTACCCCAAAATTTTACTGAAGTTGTTTATCAGTTCCAGGAGCCCTTTGGCAGAATCTTTAGGGTTTTCTAGATATAGACTTCTGTTGTCCACCAAAAGAATAAGTCTTCTTTTCCTATTTGGATGCCTTTTATTTATTTCATCTGCCTGATTGCTCTGGCTAGAACTTCTAGTACTATGTTGAACAGTAGTAGTGAGAGTGAGGATTCTTGTCTTATTTTAGTTCTCAGGAGGAATGCTTCCAGCTTTTGACCACTCAGTGTTATGTTGACTGGGGGTTTGTCATAGACAGCTCTTATTTTGAAGTATGTTCTTGATATGGTTTGGCTCTGTGTCACCACCGAAATCTCATCTTGAATTGTAATCCCCATGTGTTGAGGGAGAGACCTGGTGGGAGGTGATTGGAATATGGGGGTGATTTTTAATGGTTTAGCGCTATTCTCCTACTGCTATCTCATGATAGAGTTCTCATGAGCTCTAATGGTTTAAAGGTGTAGCACTTTTCACCTTGCTCTCTCTCTCTCCTGCTACCATGAAAAACATGCCTTGGTTCCCCTTTGCTTTTTGCCATGATTGTAAGTTTTCTGAGGCCTCCCCAGTCATGCAGAACTATGAGTCACTTAGACCTCTTTTGTTTATAAATTACCCAGTCTCAGGTAGGTTTTTGTGGTAGTGTGAAAATGAATGAATACAGTTCCTTCAATGACTAGTTTGTTGAGAGTTTTTATTATGAAGTGATATTGGGTTTTATTAAACACTTTTTCTGCTTCTATTGAGATAATCATATAGTTTTTATTTTTGATTCTGTTTATGTGGTGAATCTTATTTATTGATTTGCTTTTGTTGCAGCAGTCTTTTATCTCAGGAATGAGGCCTAATTGACAGTGTTGTACTAACTTTATGATGTGCTGCTGGATTTGGCTTCCTTTTTTTTTTTTTTTTTGAGGATTTTTGTGTCTATTTTCATCAGGCACAATGACCTGTAGTCGTCCCTTCCCTCCCCTTCCCCTTCCTTCTTCTTCCCTTCCCTTCCCTTCCCTTCCCTCTTTTGCCAGGTTTGACTATCAGGATGATGCTAGCTTCACAGATTAGTTAGGCAGGAGTCCCTCTTCCTTGATTTTTAGAATACTTTCAGTATAATTGGTACTAGCTCTATTTTGTACAACTGGTAGAATCTGGCTGTGAATCCATCTGGTCTGGGGCTTTTTTTTTGGTTGGCAGATTTTTTTCAATTACTGATTCAATTTTGGAACTCAATATTGATCTGTTCAGGATATCAGTTTCTTCCTGATTCAATCTTGGGGGGATTGTGTGTTTCTAGGAATTGGGATTGGTTGTAATGTCACCGTTGTTGTTTTTGAACTGTACTTATTTGGATCTTCTCTCTCTTTCTTACTTTCTCTCCTTCTTTTGACGGAGTCTTGCACTGTCGCCCAGGCTGGAGTGCAATGGCGAGATCTTGGCTCACTGCAACCTCTGCCTCCCGGGTTCAAGCGATTCTCCTGCCTCAGCCTCCTGAGTAGCTGGGATTATAGGTGCCTACCATTACGCCTGGCTAATCTTTTGTATTTTTAGCAGAGATGGGGTTTCACTATGTTTCCAGGCTTGTCTCCAACTCATGACCTTGTGATCTGCTCACCTCAGCCTCCTAAAGTGCTGGGATAACAGGCGAGAGCCACCATGCCTGGCCTTCTCTCTTTCTATGTTAAGCTAGCTAGTGGTCTATTCAGCTTATTTGTCTTTTCAGGAAACCAGCTTTTGGTTTCATTGATTGTTTGTATGAATTTTGGGTCTCAATTTTGTCATGACACTAACTAATCGTTTAATCAGTCCTTTAATGGCTGCATCTTCTTGATGGAAGGTAGCCTGCATGAGGGCTAGAATTGGGTTCATCTTGTTCAGCATTTGGCCTCCAGTGGCTGTGTCATGGGTCTTCAATAAGAAAATATATTTTTTGAGTGAATGTTCAGGAAGAAAGGGCATTCCAATTGTTAACTCCTGAGAAATGATTAGTTAGAAAAACAGAACTTCCAAATCATAAGCAGAAATAAGGCACAGAAAGGATTGTAAAATAGCAGACAGTAGGACAACAAAATAAGTCTATTATAGGAGGACACCTTGGAAATTCAAAAGCATTTCTATCCATTGTTAAAATAAATACATAAATACAGTTCAAAATTCAGCATAATTTCATCACATTTCAACACCTTTTATCCATGCATTTATCCCCATAATTCTCCTACAAAACCTGTTATTTGGAAATAAATATAAAATTATTGGCAGTGCCCAAATACAGCAATTTAAAATTAAAGCAACTTGAACATATTGCTTATTTACTTTCTCCACCTGAGATAATCTCCTGTCTCCTCCCTTTTATCTAGTAGACACGCTCAACTTTTAAGTTAGTCATTCCCAACTTTGAGACTTCTGGATGAGCTTCAGAGAGTATGTGTGAACTCTCTAAAATCTCATACTCCTTTCGTATGAATGCATGAATATGTGTTTTTGTAAGAAAGGGTTACAGGAAGCTTGGAAGATGGATGAAGTTATTTGGGAATCCAAAAAATAAACTGGGAAGAGGTAATTTGGCTACTGGTAAATGACGATTGCAACCACTAAGGAGAAATAATGGGGAACCCCCTTTTCCCTAATGTATCATGCTCAGAGAACAGTGGCTAGGAATGTTGTCTGGAATGGAAATTGTCACCTTCTGCCTTCTGCTCCTGTTTTCTATTCTATATTTATGCCTCACGTCTTTTTCCCTTTACTTCCCTTCAGGTTTAAATTAGCCATTCACTACCTTGCGGTCTTCAGGGTAGTGAAAGTTCAGTACTAGTCAAATAATTAAAATTTGAACTCTGAAACTAGAAGCTGAATGACAGTTATACTGCTAACCAGAAATTTCTAGTCAGTGGTAAAATATTGAATGATTCAAGTAGAAAGATGTATAACAAAACTGTTATTAGAGCTATTAAGTTTAAAATATAGTTATTTAACATGAAAGATTATTCAAATGCATGCATAACTGACAAATTTACAATGATTTGACTTCTCTGGCTAAAATAGTTGTTCACATTTATAAGATTTTTTTAACTTGCCATATTTTGCTGACTTAATACTTTTAGGTTATATAAAGTTGAACTAACACATATTAGTATAAAATATGGTTAATGCATGCACAGATTTAAAATGAGTTAGCTGAACCAAATATATCTTGTCTAATATCCATTTGAAATACATAATCACTTAGGGTAATGTATGCCAAGAAACATAAATATATTAGGCCTGGAGTAAAACCAAGCCACTCATATTATCTAAACAAAGATTTTATTTCCTGTAGTACCTACCAGGTATCATTTACCTGTTTCCTTATTAAGAGAACAATAACATTAACAGGGTTAGGAGAGTGCTTAACTAAAATAACACATTTTTCCTTTTTCCTGCAGGTAGTGGTGGCTAATTAGACATAAGTAGGAGTTATTGGAGAGACTTTTAAGAGTACTCTAAAAGGTGGCTAAGCCATCTGAGAGAATGCCCCCATTTTACCTTCATTTTTCTCTTTGTATTCAAAACATTAAAGTAATGGATGAACCTTCAGCATCTTGTAACATGGAGGCAGTGTTGAGGATGGAACCACACAGTAGATATGCAGATAAAAGTGACGAATCTTGGGAGCAATGGTGACAATAAGTAGTAGTCTTCAGTTGCCTTGTTGTCACCATTTTACTGCCTACCTTCAGGTTTTACCAAGGGCAAAAAATAAACTCCTATCTAATTTAGGCTATTAATCTTGCTAGCAGCCAAATCAACCTTCTCCAATTAAGGTTAGTACCTCAATTAAGTAATACCTTCTCCAATTAAGAATGTGGCTGAATTATTTTTTAAAAAAATTAACATTGGTAGCTAAAGTAATGGTGACTGCCCAAATTTGAAAGTCTCCACTCATCTTACTGAAAACCCTACAAAGCAACAGGAAAAAGAATTCATACAATTCCATGCCTCCATCATTACTAGAAAACAGAATTTTTTTAAACCATAAATATCAACATCAATTTCCAAGCAAGCTTTCTCTTTAGATCTTGCTGAAGCCTTTGCATAGCAAAAAATAAAGAAAGAAAGAGAGAAAGAAAGAAAGGAAGAAAGAAAGAAAGAAAGAAAGAGAAAGAAAAGAAAGAGAAAGCTAAAATCATCTCCATTAAGAAAAAGTCCACCTCCAAAGTGAAAAATTGAAGAATGAAATCCCATAGCTTAAAATAATATTAGAAAGGGACTTAAAACATCGAACTTGAGAAGACATTAAGAGACTGCATGAAGGCAGAGGTGGCATTAAGAGACTGAATGAGAAAAAGGAAAAGAAAAGGGGGAGAAAATTTAGGATTTTATAAAACAAAAGAATCCAAATTTTTTCCTTAGCAATCTACCCCGAAAGCTATTTATTAAAGAAATTGCATTTATTAAATAGGGAATCCTTTCCCCATTTCTTGTTTCTCTCAGGTTTGTCAAAAATCAGATGGCTGTAGATGTGTGGTATTATTTCTGAGGACTCTGTTCTGTTCCATTGGTCTATATCTCTGTTTTGGTACCAGTACCATGCTGTTTTGGTTACTGTAGCCTTGTAGTATAGTTTGAAGTCAGGTAGCATGATGCCTCCAGCTTTGTTCTTTTGACTTAGGATTGTCTTGGAGATGCGGGCTCTTTTTTGGTTCCATATGAACTTTAAAGCAGTTTTTTCCAATTCTGTGAAGAAACTCATTGGTATCTTGATGGTGCTGGAAAAATTGGCTAGCCATAAGTAGAAAGCTGAAACTGGATCCTTTCCTTACTCCTTATACGAAAATTAATTCAAGATGGATTAGAGACTTAAATGTTAGACCTAATACCATAAAAACCCTAGAGGAAAACCTAGGTAGTACCATTCAGGACATAGGCATGGGCAAAGACTTCATGTCTAAAACACCAAAAGCAACGGCAGCAAAAGCCAAAATTGACAAATGGGATCTCATTAAACTAAAGAGCTTCTGCACAGCAAAAGGAACTACCATCAGAGTGAACAGGCAACCTACAGAATGGGAGAAAATTTTTGCAATCTACTCATCTGACAAAGGGCTAATATCCAGAACCTACAAAGAACTCAAACAAATTTACAAGAAAAAAACAAACAACTCCATCAAAAAGTGGGCGAAGGATATGAACAGAGATTTCTCAAAAGAAGACATTCATACAGCCAACAGACACATGAAAAAATGCTCATCATCACTGGCCATCAGAGAAATGCAAATCAAAACCACAATGAGATACCATCCCACACCAGTTAGAATGGCAATCATTAAAAAGTCAGGAAACAACAGGTGCTGGAGAGGATGTGGAGAAATAGGAACACTTTTACACTGTTGGTGGGATTGTAAACTAGTTCAACCATTATGGAAAACAGTATGGTGATTCCTCAAGGATCTAGAACTAGATGTACCATATGACCCAGCCATCCCATTACTGGGTATATACCCAAAGGATTATAAATTATGCTGCTATAAAGACACATGCACACGTATGTTTATTGCGGCACTATTCACAATAGCAAAGACTTGGAATCAACCCAAATGTCCATCAGTGACAGACTGGATTAAGAAAATGTGGCACATATACACCATGGAATACTATGCAGCCATAAAAAAGGATGAGTTTGTGTCCTTTGTAGGGACATGGATGCAGCTGGAAACCATCATTCTTAGCAAACTATCACAAGAACAGAAAACCAAACACCGCATGTTCTCACTCATAGGTGGGAACTGAACAATGAGATCACTTGGACTCGGGAAGGGGAACATCACACACCGGGGCCTATCATGGGGAGGGGGGAGGGGGGAGGGATTGCATTGGGAGTTATACCTGATGTAAATGACGAGTTGATGGGTGCTGACGAGTTGATGGGTGCAGCACAGTAACATGGCACAAGTATACGTATGTAACAAACCTGCACGTTATGCACATGTACCCTAGAACTTAAAGTATAATAATAATAATCAAGCAATAAATAAATAAAAAAGAAACTGCATTTAACCTCACTTGTGTAAGAGGGGGCCCAAAACTAGAATTCCTTCCATCAACCCCCAAATTTTAACCCCATTCATGTAATGCATAGACACAAGCAACATCTATCTATTCAAAGCCACTATCAAAAGGAAACAAAAAATTAAAACTTTTTACCTGATGAAAAAATATTCTCTAAAATCAAATATGAAAAAAAGGAGAAATCTCTACCCTAATGCTCTGAACTAAATCAAATATATCAAACCCACATTTGGGGATACGTTAAAAACAAAAACAAAACAAAAACAAAGGTGGAAAATATCATTAATCTGAAATAAAAAGCCTTAGAATAGAAGTGGACAAAAAAAAAAAAGAAAGAAAATGAGTGTTGTTTGAATTCAAGAAGCACATAGACGACAAGACAAGAAGCTTTTGAGAAACGACTAACTTACAAAATGCTCAAAGTGAATATGGATTGAAATAAATATTTAGTAAGAGGCATTGAAAAAAAGCCAGAAAATAACCAACGGAATGGAAATGAGAGTTAGCCACAAAATGTAAAAGGAACCAGAGAGAAAGTAACTGAAATAGAAGACTAGCAAAAAATAGAGTCCTTGAAAAGGATAAACAAAGCAATGTAACCAAATTAATATTTAACACTGTAAGAATACTTTCCAGGAAAAAAACACTTGTATCTTTATATTGAAGGGGTCTTATGGCTATCTGGAAAAATTAGAAATTGATCTCAGACTATAAACTCTATTAGTTCCGTCAGTCTCTTTTTCCATCCTTGTATACATACCACAAAGTCGCATTTACTGTATTGATATAATATACATGGAAGTCTGGTATTATGAGTACTTCAACTGTGTAGTTTTCCATTGTATTTATTCCATTTATATTTCCATAGAAGTTTTTAAATCAGCCTTTCATTTTCCCTAGTAAATTGTTCTCCTTTCATTAGAATTTCGTTGAATCTGTACATTAATTTGGTGAGAACAAATACATTTACAATAATTGTGTCTTCCATGAATATGGTATGTCCTTATAATTTCTCTTAATAGTGTTTTATAGTTTTCAATTACTAGTATTCATTTTAGTTCGTATGTTTTAAAAATAAATATATAGAAGAATTTAAATACATTTCTTTTTAAAATTACTTGGTTGATAGACTGAGTACATATTAATAAATATGGCAGTGTACTAATTTAAAAAATGGTTTTTTTACTTTATCCCTTTCATCTCTTTATGGTAGTGCACTCATAATTTATTTCTCCCTTGAGTAAAAAATCCAAGAATTCTAAACATTAGCATCAACAGTGTAACTTTCATTTTGCCATTTTTGATGCCAAAACACAAAACTGTTTCAACCGAAATTTTAATATACAATTAATATACATTTTGATGTCTAATACAAAACATGATAAAATATCCAATGTAAAAATGTATTTATCAGCAAATACATACTTTGTTATAATTAATGTTTCATTGCATCATTTGTACCAAAAAATTGTCAAATTTTATCTTCTTATATGCTCATATTATAAATATTTTAAGAAGTATAATAGTTTAAAAAATTGTATAGTGTAAGGGAAATTTATTGTCTCTCAGTCCTGGAACCTGCAAGTATGAAATCAAGGTATCAACAGGGTTGGTTTATTCTGAGGGCTGTAAAGGACAATCTGTTCCATGTTTATCTCCTAGCCTCTGAAAGTTTCCTGGCAATCTCTGTGATTATTTGGCTTATAGACACATCACTCCAGTCTCTGCCTTCATGTTCATGTGTCATGCTCTCTGTGTGTCTATTTCCAAGTTCTCACTCTTTATAAGAACACCATTCATATTTATTCCAGTATAATATTATTTGTTTTGTTTTTCCTTTTTACAGCTTTATTGAGGTATAATTGACAACTAAAAATTGAATATATTTGAGGTTTGCCATGTGATATTTTGACATATGTCTACATTGTGAAATGATTACTATAGTCGAGATAATTAACATAAACATCACCTCACACAGTTACCTCCTTTTTTTGATGGTAAGAATATTTAAGATTTACGCTCTTAGAAAATTTCAAGAATATAATACATTACTGTTAAGTATAGTTACCATGCTATATATTAAGTCTCCAGAGCTTATTCATCTTATAACTGCAAGTGTATACATTTGACCAAACCCCATTTTATCTCCGCACTTCCCCTTCCTTCTCTTCTCCTGGTAATCACCCTTTTACTATGTTTCTTTGAGTTCAACTTTTTAAGACTTTAGATATGTAAGTGAGATCACGAAGTATTCTCTTTTCTCTGTCTGGCTTATTTCACTTAGCATAATATCCTCCAGGATCATCCATGTCTTCACAAATGGTAGGATTTCTTTCTTGTTTATGCTGAGTAATATTCCATTGTATATTCATATCACATTTTCTTTATTTACCTGTTGATTGACACTTATGTTCATTTCATGTCTTGGCTATTGTGAATAACACTACTAGTTACATCTTTAATGACTAAGGTCACATCCCGAGATGGTTAAGGACTTCAACATGTGAATTTTGAAGGGGACACTATTAAACACATAAAAACAATTACTTTGGTATTGTAAATACTTTAGACATGCAGGTTTTAAATATTTACTCAAATCCCTACTTTATCATAAGATATACAAAAATTAAGAATAAAAACTATAAAATTCCCAGGGAGAAACCAGGAAATTTACGCAAGTCAAGTAATGTTAAGAAATACAGTCTTGTATGAAAGTGAAGTATCCTTTTTACTCTTGACTGAAAAGTTTATGGTCCCTCAAGGTAGAATATAAACTTACCTACTTTACTACATATCCTATTTCATTTTACAATGATCCTGAGTAGGTCTATTTTCCTTATTATACTACAAATTTTGCAAGTTAATTATGTAAAATTTTATTTTCAATTTAATACCAATGTGCTGTAGATAGTGGGAGTTTAATAATTATTTTTTCAAAGAATGAAAAATGGTGATGGTATTGAAAAAGAACTGATTATATACAAATAATTATATGGAAATATACAAGGCAATGCTATCATTGTGTTTTTTAATACAGCATATATTTCATTTGAGTAAACATTCTTTGCATGGTGTCTTTTATTTCAAATGGTTGCACAAAGTTTGTTAAGTGGATATGTCGGAACTGCTGCACCTTCCACTATATTATACTCCAGAGTGAAATGTGGCATCTGCTACACAATGCACAACACAACACCAGAATGATTCTATTACCCAGGAGCAACGTCAAGTCTGACGGAAAGCATAGTGGCTCAGATTTAGGACAGTCAAAAACTATAATTACCCAAACATAAATTTGACCAGAAAGGTAGAATTACGCTATTATTTTGCTAAGAAATCCATTGACTCTTTTGGGACAACAGTAAAATAACCCTTAGGCATTTAAGTAGATTACGATCAAAGTTACATGCCACATAATTACACAGAAAAATATTTTTGAAGCTGTAGATTTTATGAAAATGTTGAAGTTGTGGCTTCAATTTTTCAAATATACTGGAATTTTCTCCAGTCTCTTAAATTGCAATGAAAGAGAATTGGTAATAAATGCAATATAAATGCAATAAATGCAATAATAATAAATGCAATATTACAAATGCTGCAGATTCCATAGCCGTAATAGGAATCAGCCAAGCATGATTATACTTTCGATTTTTCAAATTTCAAGGTCACGGCTTTTAGCTTTTTAAGTTTATGATAATTTTGCACTATATACCACAATAGAGAAAGGTTTCAGTATCAAAATACAATATATTTTCCCAGTTTTTACTGCAATTGTTGAACAGGAAGATGTACCTACTTATTTTGTAGATTCCAGTACTTTAGTGTGTTTTCCATATTTCAGTTTAAGGTAGCAGAATGAGCACAGTTTTAAAGTCACCTTGACTTTCCTATAAATGTCATATCAGACATATTCCAGAGCTTACAGGCAGAAACTCTTTGCTCATTGAGGGAGTTGACAGGTAGATTCTCACCCAGCGATTTAATTAGATTTCCATTCAAAACTTTTAGCAAGCACTTAGGATTTGTCGTCAATAAGCAAAAGTGCATAGAAGCCAATTTGTCTTTTACAAATATCTTTCCTAGTTTGCTTTTTCCTTTCCACGTTGTTTATACAAGTATAGATGTGTTAAATTATTTTATGAATAAATCATTAATTGTTTTTCCTTAAAGAAAAGCCCTTCCTCATTCAAGGATTAAACAAATACATATTTTCATAAGTTAAATGGTATTAAACATATACTGAAGACTTTTAAATATTTAACTATACCATACATAGAATTCTTTTGTTTCCCAAAGATTGTAATCTTCACATATTAATTTTATAAAAGTGAGCTAGTATCACTAAGAAGAATAGTGTAAATCTGGGGATTGGGGGACTATAACAAATTCCTGGGCTGTTGGATTGCAATTCCTTGGTAAGAGAGCAATTGAAAAGACATAGCGCTGAACTTCATCATTGATTATCCCAGAGTTTCAGTTAGTATGCCAACATGTTTCCCAAGATTCCACAGAATGAGTGTTAAAAAGAATATTTGTGAGAGTGTTGACTTCTTGGATAATTGACACAAAATCTTAATGGAACTGGATTCCAAAGCTTTTGTGCCTACTGCATTAAGGCCAATTCTTCCACCTCTTTTAAAAGGCCCTCTGAGCACCAGCCCTTATACACCTGCATAACTTCCCTTATACTCTCAGAAACTTCTATTCAAAACAGATCACTAAGTGGTCCCCACACAAACTTTACATTTTTTCTCTTTCATCCTATTGGTCATATTGTTCCTTTGCCTGGTATTATTTCTAACTAGCATGCTAGTTCCTTCGCTAGCCTATCTACCTCTTTCCAACTCCACCTATCAAGAATGAAATCTTGTTCAAGGTGGAGTTCAGAACATTACTTCCTTCACAAACCTTTTCTTGATTCTAGCAACAAAGTATGGTCTTTGCCTCCCCTACACAAGTGTTTACAACTGTCTTACACAGCTACATTTTCACCTTAATTATAATTCAGTTTTGTGTGTGTGTGTGTGTGTGTGTGTGTGTTGCTTTTCAGCATCTTAAGGATAGAGAAAATATTTGTTTTACACGCATTTGGAATTCCAGTTTAAAGTGTTTGGATTAGATTCCATTTACATTAAATTCCAGAAAGCATGAACTAATCTACAGTGATGAAAAATAGATGAGTAGTTGCCTGGGGATGGGGATGGTGGAGAGAGAGGAGGGGTGGGCAGAGAGATTGTTACAAAGGATATGAGGGAAATTTTACAAAGATGAATATATTTACTCTCTTACTTTTGGTGATGGCCTCATGGAAATGTATACATAGCTCAAAACTTAGTATTTAAATATGTGTTATTGTTTGCCAATTATACTTCAATAAAACTGTTTACAAACCAGTGTTGGTGCATTAAAGAAAATAGAGTTCTTTGTGAAAGAATATCAGGGCAGTGGGTGGAGGCTCTTTCTGGAGATAGCAATGAAGTTTACTCATAACAAATGAGAAGGAACTAAGTTCATGGAATGTCAGAAATAGATTTATCCACATAGAGGGAACAGCTACAAAATAGTAAAGAACTTGGAGTAGTCCTGAAACTAAGAGGAACTAAGAAACTCAGAAGTGAGACAAGGGATGGCATTAGAATGGTGTCAGGGGCACCTCAAGATCAAGAGTTTGATTTTATTTGAAATAAAAAAGGAAATTATTAAAGGCTCTAAAGCAGCACTGTGTGTTTACCTAATCAGATTCATGTACTCAAAAGATTATTCTCTCTACTATTTGAATAATGAATCCATACGTCTGTGTGTTGGGTGAGGATAAGAGTGTGAGACTGGAGATGGGGATTAAAGTAGAAGCTGGAAGATTAAGTATCCTGGCAAAATGAAAGTGATGAAAGTGGATTGGGTGTGATAAAAGTGCAGATGGAAAAGTGTGAACAGATTCTGGATACATTTTAAAGATATCAGTCATGACACTTGTAAATGGTTTTAGTAAGTTTGATACCAAACAAAAAAGAATTAAGCATTATGATTAAGTTTATGTCTCTAAGGAAGTAGTGAAAGGTTGCTGAGATGGAAAAGACTACAGGAAGAACTGGTTCAGAGTTCTGATTTGAATGTTGTATTTCAAATGGTTGTGAAATGCTCAGGTGGAGATATTGAAACATCTGGGAATTTGAAAGAAGGCCTAGGTTAAAGATAAATCATAGTTAGATTACAACACACACACACACACACACACACACACACACACGCACACACACGACACTGTTTGAAGTTTAAATAGTTTGAAGAATTCTCCCCATTTATCTTACTGAGACTATATGCCAGATAAGTGCAGACCCATTGAGCTGGTTCCAGTGGTTCTTCAACAGCGTCAGTCTCTACTGACCTCTCATAGTGGCAAGTTTCTCATCTTGCTAGACTTTACCGTAATGAGTCAGCTTGTCTTTGTTATAACATAGATCTGAAATACAAGCCAGTTATTTTACTTGGTTATCAAAGAAACAGCAACCTCTGTCAGTCCCAGAGGAATAAAAGGTGGTAGGTTGTTCTCTCAGAAGGTGACTTTTGAAAAGATTCTCAATGTAATTCTGATCAGCAATAATTTGAATCTTACTCTTTGACTTTCAAAAAAACCTAAAAATCATGTAAATGGATTTTTACTGTATTGATGGTAATTAAGGCCAGGAGAATGAATAGGATCACCTGGGAGAGAGAGAAGAGAATCCTTCAACTGAGGAAGTCATAGGAAAGTCCAGCATTCAGAAATCTGGCACAGGGAGAGGGCTTAGCAACAATGACTGATTGGAAGTATACGAAGGGGTAGGAGAAAAATTAAGAATGTATAGTGTCAAAAAACCTAGGAGGAGGGATTTCTGAGAGTCGATCAACTATATTAAATGTTGCTGAAGGCTGAGTAAGATGCAATATAGGTTATATATCCAGTTCCCAGCACACATCCTAGAACTCAGGAGGCATTCAGTGTTTTGTTGCTTGACTGCTATAACATCTCATCATATACTCCCTTAGAAAATATGATGAACCATTGTTTATTATTGTAGGAATTCTTACATTGTCTGCCCAGTAAAAAAGAAGATCATATAGGTATCTACAAAAGACTCTATCTGAAACTACTGTGGGGAAAAGCACATAGGCTTGGGAAATTTGATTGCAGCATGAATACCAGTCCAAAATAATGCAATCGCTATAATGAATTGCTGAATTTTTATTAGGTTTTGACTATTCCCTTTACTCTGAGATTTAGAAAGAGCTTTGAAGATACACACTTGGAAAAGCAGAGCTGGAATTGAGGCAGAAGGGAACTTTTCAGTTCTCCAATCAGTTAGATGAGTGGTGAGGACTGACCTATTTGTTACCTAAATTTAGGGCGACTGCAAGGACAAGGCGGGTATTCCTCTATGCTCTAGAAATGTTATTTCAAAAAAATTGACATTCCTGTCACTAAGATCTATTAGTAGAAATATTTCATTTTAAATAGTCTGGTAGGATTTTAATGTGTTTTAGTTATATTGGGAAAGGAAAAGCAACAAAAATATAGCTTTAGTTATTAAAAACAAAACAAAACAAAAAGATACACACACAAAGTAATAGAAAACAAAGCCCAAACTCCCCTCTCGTGGCTAGGATAATTTATCTTTCTATAAGGTAATTCCTTAAGGGCATCTTCCTTGAGATTTTTTTCTCTTGATTTATGACTTCTTTTCTATTAAACCTTTTTCAAGCAGGGCCAATCTGACTGTTGAATGATTGACAGAGTTTAAACCTCTGCTAAGATATCAAGCTCAAAAGGTTCTAAAACTGTGATAGATCACAGAACGAAGTTGTTACAAAGGAATTTAAAAATATAAGCCAATAAGCCATAGCTAAGTAAAATGTAGGTTCTATCCAGTTATAATTTTCTGGGTTCAAGGCAACATTTCTTCATTCTAACTTCAGAAACCTGGGTTTTAGTCTTCTAATAAAAAGACTGTATTCCTAATTTGTATGAAAATGGAACACATTGAATATTTAATGATATGCTTCATATAGATTGAAAACTAGATAAAGTGGCTGGCATACAAGTGCGGGGATTAATTTTGGAAATGGCAATGTTAGATTAGTGAGGCAACTATTTAGTCATTCAACTACATTTATTCAAACTACATCAAACTGTTTAGTCAAAACTACGTTTCCAATGATTTCAATCTAATAATTAAATTATTAATAAGTATTGCAAAAGAAAATATATGAACAATGCTGATATTGAAGAATACATTAATATGTATTATACATGTCATGTACACATAAATATTTACTAAGGATAAATACATGGGCTCAATGTGGAAAATTTGTAGTTTTAAAAATAACAATATATAGATAATGCAATTCTATGAAATACATTCTTTTATATCATTTTTATGGAATGTGTATTATAAATCATTCAAAAAAGAGTTCACTTTTCGTTATTCTTTAGAGATGTTGAATTACCAAGAAAATTTGAAAATTCAAAAATAGCTTTTGGAATTCTAACTATAAGTGTCCCTGACAAGTACACACAAGCCTCTTTATCTATACCATATCAACGTTAAATCATTTAAATAGGAGTTTAAGTAAGTGAAGGAATATCTAAAATTATTTAAAACATTGAAAGGTTTTGGAATGAGTTAGTTTTTGTTCACTATTTTACTTGGGCATGTCATAAAGACATTAAAAAATGTACATGGAGAAAAAGCTTTTCTCAGTATAAGGTCAACATCTAGTTTTAGGAGAAGGTGGCAGAAATTCAGTAAGTAGAAAAGATGGTATCAATGCAGATATAATTGTCATAACTCACAAGGATTTAGGGATAAAACATCTTGGATCTTCACCCATAGATCCAGGGGACAGTAGAAATGTTTTAAGCTCAGTTTATACCACTAAGTTTAGTTGGTGGTCCCCAAGGACAGTGACTAGAAAGCCAAATCAAAATGTCTAAGGAGACCTAGTATACTTAGGCCCATTTAGGCTGTTGGATTAAGCAAAGGGGATAGTGTGTGGGCAGCAGAATGCCCTGGGCAATTGTTTTATTCTGATACTAAGTTTGGTTTATGCAGAGGTTGATATCTGGATTGAAGTGAAACACCAAGCAGTGGTTAGAGGCGCAACTCTAAGATTAACTCCTAAGGATATGGGATTGAAAAGGTTTGGAGTTATTTTCCTGGTCCCAATCAAAGTAGGTGGGGTTAGGGAAATGGGACAAGAGTACAATTTTATTAAGCTAGTACAAGTAAAACGACGGGAGTAGATGAGATATCACTCATTTTACAGGTGTGTTCAGCTTGATTAGACCCACTCAGGACAGGAGGTAGCAAAGGAATTCCAGATTCTGGCTGCTGATGATTTGGGATCTCAAATATGCTAGACTGGGTTAAAATAGTTTATACTTTGAACATCTGTTTTAGCAGTCAGCTAAAAGTGGGGAATGCAAGGACCATTTAACTATTAAGTACATCACATGTATGGATTGCAAAGGGATCTAAATGCACAAGAAGGAATGAAATGGCTCTGCTTTCAAAGGATACAAATGTGAAATTTTAGTGAACAGTGATTCATGTTCTAATTAGCAGACCCAAATCTTCTTTGAAAGAGTTGGTATAATGTTTCCCAGTTTAGAATAGGCAAGATTGAGGAAAGTTATAGTCACTATCTCCTTGCTCTGTGGATTTACAACTAGTTACCACACAAAGTAGAGAAATGGCAGTCCAGTGACTCAGGGTCACGTTCTCTGACTCAATGGTCAGAATTATTCTCCATTGGGTTTCCACTTAGGTCCTTCATTTTGCAAGGGAGGAAACTGAGGCTGCTTCTGAGTCATGCAGTAAATCAGAAATGCCATCAAGGTTATATTCCTATCCAGTAGACTTTCCACTGCATGATAGTTTTAGAATTAATTACTATATACACGTTTTTTCCACCTCACATGCATACCATCATCAAGATTACTTCTTCTGGTTCAGGGATGTTCAGATAATGGTTCACTCTTTATTTTTAAAAAGGTTCCCTGCTTGAAGCTTTTACTGTGGGTTGGACAATTTATAATATGTGAGAAAGCAATGTGAAGTTAGGAAAATAAATTTCAGGCATTGATCGACAATCCCTGTTAAAAGTATTTTTTCCAGTATTTTGTGGTGTCTAATAGCACACCATAATCACATCTAACAGTCTGCTTTAAAAGTTTCACTAAAGACTACTTCGTAGCAAGTTACACTAATGGCAAATCTTGTTAGAACAAGTAATAAGAAGGCATTGTAGGAGTTGATAATCCTTTTTATAGTTGATAAAGTTCCTAGGCACACACCCTTGCTTTCATATACTTACAACTTACTAAGAAATTAGTCTTTGAATGAATATCCTTTGTTTTTCCTTAACCAGAGGATTGTTTTTTCTGAAAGTTAAAAGAAATAATTTAAAGTATCTAACCCTGGTGTGAAACCATCCTATGCGGCTATTCTCTGAGGCAGTGGTCATTCACCTTCGTCTGCCTTATCTCCCATCTAAATGCATGCTACCAGTTCATGGAACATTCAAAGGACATGTACAAGATCCCCCTGAGCGCTAGAACAATCTTTTTGGTTGTGAACTAAAGTCTGACAGATTATCACTTTAACATGAATAATGATGAAATTGGGCACCAGTTATCTTTAAGAATGGTCAGTTTACATCTTGGCTAACACAGTGAAACCTCGTCTCTACTAAAAATACGAAAAATTAGCCCGGCGTGGTGGCGGGCGCCTGTAGTCCCAGCTACTAGGAAGGCTGAGGCAGAGAATTGCTTGAACCCGGGAGACGGAGTTTGCGGTGAACCCAAGATCGCGCCAGTGCACGCCAGCCTGGACGACAGAGCAAGACTCCGTCTCAAAACAAAATAAAAGTCAGTTTAGAGAATGGTACAAGGGATGAATTTAACGTTATCGAAACAGGGATAATGAATTATAAAGGCAACTCAATTAAAGCAACACTGGCAATATTAAAAATGTCTGCACAGCCATTTTTAATATTGTATCCCTGGGAGCTTTGAAATAGTATTATCCATGGTCTTAGAATTGCAGTGCAGTTCAGAACTTGTGCAGATTAGTAGACAGCACTTTTAGGCTGTGGAGGAAGATGTGGAGTCAGAAGATGAAGGGGAGGAGGATATGAAACTCTTAAGTATATCTGAAAAGTGATCTGCCCCTGAAAGTGGTAGCAAGTTACCACAGAGAAAAGTACAACATACTGCTGATGAAGAAGAAGATGATGACAACAATTCTGATGATGAGGAAACTGAAGAAAACTCCAGTGAAGAAATCTATATAAGATATTCCAGCCAAAAATGCACAAAAATCAAACCAGAATGAAAAAGACATAAAATCATTAAAACCAAGATCAAAAGGTCAAGAATCCTTCCAAAAAAAAAAAAAAAAAAGAGGAAAACACTCTTAAAACACCAAAAAGACCTAGTCCTATAGAAGACCTTAAAGCAAAAATGTTGGCAATAATAGAAAAAGGTAGTTCTCTTCCCAAAATGAAAACCATGTTCATAAATTGTATAAAGAATTGCTTCTGTATGACTGATTAGGAGGCTATTCAAGATCTCTGAATAAGGAAATCTCTTTAAGAAAATAGTTTAAACTTTGTTAAAATTTTCCATCTTATTTTATTTTTGTAACAGTTGATATTTGGCTTTCCTTTTTATAATACAGAGTGGGAACTTTCCCTGCCATGTTTGACAAATGTTGCCCATGTTCCATTGCCAAAAATATAGTGTCTAAAATGCCTATTTAGTTGTTAAGGATGGAACTCTATCCTTTTCTTGATTTTAAGTATGAATGAAATTAGGGAGGACATAGTAGAAGCAGTGGTCACACATGGAAATGATGGGAAAATGAAAATATACACATGAAATAAACTCAGTGTATTATTTTTTAAAATAAAATATTTGAATGGCAAAGAAAATTATTTATGACCATAAAATATATTTCGATATGTTTTAATATCCAAACTCAAGATGTTTATTAAAATCTGTATTTCAATTTGGGAAGCAGAAAGGATGAGAATGAGATTTTAAAGCACACTCAGGATGAATAAAAAACAGTGCAAAACAGACACACACGGAAACCAAAGGTTAGTGGCCGTTACTAGAGATAGTTACCATAAAACATTTTTTTTTTAATCAAAATTGCTGGATTTTCCTTTTCCTTACTCTTTACCTACAGTCACCATTTTCAATGTTTTTGAAAGTTCTTCAAGGACTTTAAGGACCCCTTTAAGGACTTAGAAAGTAAAAATACCATTTTTATTTGATATTTTAATTTTAGAACAATTATTTCAAATTAAAAACAATATGTGCATGTAAGAAATTCAAATGGAATAAAATGGGCATACAGTGCTAAGTTTTTCTAAACTATTCTTCAGAGGCAAAAGTCATTAAGAGTTTTTTGTTTAATCTTCCAGGAATTATGGCAACATAAGGCTTTATATATAAAAAGTTCTTTGAATAAAACAAGTATAGATCATAATTCTGATACAAATATATGTAATTTATATATACACATGTGCGTGGCTATTGTATATACATCTACATATATGGACATATCAACTCTTTAAAAAATGTTTTATTGTTTTATTTGAAACCATTTGTAAAAGTTATATCTCCTAAGGAAATTAACCCCATCTATAATTTTGAATTACATTGATTTATTCAAAATTTTCCTAGGATGATGTGGCGAAGATCTGCTATTTTTTCCTAATATGTATTTTCTCTTCTCTAAACTAACTGCACCCTGATAACTTAGGTGGATTAAAAGACAACCAGAGTAAAGACTTCATTTCCCAGCTTACAAAATGTTTATGTATGGCCTTGTCACTAAGCTCCAACCCCTGCCATATTAAAATAATTGATGCTTAATGACTCCTGTGTCATTTCCTTAATGATCAGCAGCACAGATAGGGTAGACAGCAATTTTTGAGGTCATGTTGAGGGTGCAGCATGGTAGGCAGAAGTCTGGGGATGATGGAGTAGTAAGATAGAAGAATCTCGACACTGCGAAGCCACCAGACTGAGGCTACACTGCTATGCCTGGACTGTTGCCTGGTCTGCCCCTCATTAGGAAGAAACAAACCTGCATATAGTTTACAATATTCTGTTGTTATTGATCATAATTTACCGTTAAGATATTTTTTAAAAAGGAAGCCAGATATAAAAACTTATTTTAACTCTTTAAGGGCTTTAAACAAGGTAAATGGAAAATTGTGCATTTCTTCTTCTTTCTATTTACAATCTGTGATCAGCATTTTATTCCCCTTAGAGAGGCTCTATAAAAGATGCTGGGAGCTTTTACAAAATACTGTAGCTGAACAGTCTTATTAAAAGTCCTCTCAGGATAGTTTGTTTTCCCTGGGTGATCGTTTTACGGTAGATATTAAAACTCAAAGCTAAAACTCCACAATGACCCTCCTCAGTGTGGGGCTTGGGATCAAGGCCTATGTACAACCATGAAAAAGCTTTATACTTTAATTTCAGCTTTTAAAAAAATCTCCCAAGGTATTGGATTTCACTAAATGATATATTTCTTTTCTTTTTTCTCTACTTATTGTAAATATCCACATTTGTTTAAGTTAGTCTGTAGATCTACATTAGAAGAGATACTATTAATCAAAAAAATGCCTAAGAAGTAATAAGCATGTGAATTTATTCCCAGTCTTAGAGGCTAGTGAAGGATTTTGAATTATATTAGATGACACAAATAATGTTTTAGGTTGAGAAATTGCAAAACTAACTCATCTCAAAGTACATGTCAGTTTGGATGAATGTTTTTTCATTATAACAATCTAAGTATTTTCTGTGTGTATTATTATTTGTTGCCAGTGTCCAAAAATTAGCATTTCATAAAATGTGAATATTTCTATTTGCATTATTGCTAGGAAGAGCAAGTGGATTTAACCTAAATCCAAAATTTAATTACAAATAAGGTTGTGTTGACTCATCCTTATGCATTTCAATTAGATGGGAAACACACCAGCTGGGAGCTCTCCACTTATAGATTAAGAAACATTAATTTCAAGAGATCCCAGCATATATAAAAAGGATCCAAATCATCACAGCCTCTCAATACTTTTATTTTTATGTACCTATTTGGCATAATACGTATTTTTCCATGTTGTCTAATCGTCAAGATTTAGTGGCAGAAATAAAAGTACTAAAATGTATTGGCTTAGAGCATCCCCAAGCAAGTTCATGTCATCAACTTATCATTTCAAAAGCCTTATAATTCATAATTCTTGACTTTTGCTACATTCAAAGAAGGATTTTTTTAATTATCTTGTGCTTTGTGCGTGTTAGTTATCAATACAAAAAAAGTTTATTTAAAAAGCCTCAGATGATTATTTTGATCCTTGGAACTTTGAAGACATTATCCTTCTGCACTATTGGAACAAATTAGACATTCTGTGAGAGATGCAAATACAACTTCCAAAGCTACATTTAATTGCATAATTTGTAATAGAAGCTGGGTATGGGCACTGCCTGCAGAGTGATAAACAATCCAGAATAATCTAATCAGCATGATCATTGAATTTTTATTAGTCTTTGGTTAGTTATCCATTAATATGTAAAGGAACCCATCTTTGTGCCTTTATCTTTCACTACTGCACCTTTTTAAAGTTACTACAGAGAAATTTAGAGAAAACCAGAAAATGAATACCTCTAATTTACTTTAAAACCTAGCTCTACATACATCTTCTCTTGACAATTTAACTCTGCATTGAACAGTCCCCAGATTTTACTAATATGTTGCACTTGCCGTGCATAGAGTGTGGGTTAACCTTAGCATGTACCTGGTATTATTCAATTTTTATATTTGTCAATCACAAAATCTTAGAGAAAATGAAAATGAGCAACACTTTCTCTTCCTTTTTCCATCTTTCATATCATCTGGAGATATCAGAACATCTTAGTCCTAATTCTTTTGTTAATAGCTGAGGGCCAAATCACCTTACTTCTTTAGCTCTCAATTTTCTCATCTGTAATATATAAAGCAGTATGACAAGAAATTTTTCTAAGGCCCATTAGTACCTACAAGGCTCTTAAATTAATGGATAGGAAGAAAATTAGGATCCCTACAAACTTAGTGGCTTAAACAGCACAACTCTTTGTTCTATATTTTTTCATGTCAGAACTATAAAATGTCTCTCAGGGCTAAAATCAAGGTGTTGGTGAGACTGTGTGATATCTTGGCCCATGGCCCATTCCACCATTTGCAAAGCCAGGATTATAACATCTTTAAATCTTCTCTCTCTCTCTGGTTCTCTCTGACACATTAAAAAGACCCTTGTGATTACATTATTCTCACCTGTGTAATCCAGGATGATTTTTTTTACATCTGCAAAATTCCCATTGCTATATAAAGTAATATATTTGCAGTTTCCAGGGATTAGGATGGAGACCTCTTTGGGGAACTATCATTCTGACTCCACTCCAACGAACTCTGAATATCTTGCGTGTCTTTCCTTTATAAAATGGCCGTCACTAATTCAATATCTTGGCAATTTTTTCTCATTTAATATTGACTGGTTTCCCCAATTTCTCGGTTTCTTTCTCTTCCTCAGAATTAGCACAAGTGAACAGGTGAGAGAAAATAAAAGTGACAACCTTAAGAAAGTTCCTAAAATTTAGGAAAGGTACAGTTTTCATTCATGGACTATAGTCTACATTTCTTGACTATCTAAGTTAGATGGTAGGTGATATTAGATGCCACTCCTCAGAGGTGGTCCTAAAAGTACCTCTTAGAGCTCCGAGCTCAATGGAGACTTGGGGAGAGCAGCACTGCATTTCAGTCCTTCAATGGCATTCTTACCCACATTTGTAGAATGAGGGGAGAGTATCTAGGCAATAGCTTCCTAGTTCTCCTTTAATGAAGACCACATTCTCTTTTCTGGCACAAGAATCCTTTCATTTGTTCAAATGTCAGAGATAAAATCATTTTTCTTCTTCTATGGTTGCCTTCACTTGCTGGTGCTAAAAGTAGTCACTACAAGACTAGTTTACCTCTTCGGTATAATTTGTCTGTTTTATTTCCTTTTTCTCTTTTAAAAATTATAAATGTATAAGCTGTACTTAAATTCAATGTCATATTTTTAACTCAAATATCACCAATGATTTGATTATCTTGAGCACTAAGTGTCTGATGCTCTAATCTGAGTTTCTTTCTCAAACATAGCAACTATCACCAATTGGTGAATACCTTTCAGACTGTTTTTCTATGTATTTGCATATGTATTTAATTATATATATGTGCATGTAGGTATGTATCAATGTATACTTCTCTTTTGTGGAGTTTTAAAATGAGTGATATCATATCATATGCTATACATATAATCCCAAAACATTTTTGTACGTAGTAAAATATCTTGGTAGTCTTTCAATGTCTTCATCTATTGATTTGCTGTATTATTTTATAGATGCATAGCATTCTTTAGTATAGATGTACTATTATCATTTGCCTGTAGGATCAACAAATGGTTAGCAGGATTAATCCTGTTGTAATCACTGGAGAAATTGGCATCTTTTTATGTCTCTAGGGTGGAATATTCTGATCAAAGAAATGACATATAAAAAAGTCAAGATGTATCCCATACTATGGCTTTAAAAGATTGAATTAATTTTTAACTACTCAGCTGTCCATGTGAGTATATTCCTTAAATTTTACCAATGCTTGCCCATTTCATAGCTGAAACTGTCAAACATAATGACTGTCTCCCCCACAAGACTGCAGAGCTCTGTAAGACAAGGGCCGTGTGTACTGTGCCCATCACTGTATTGTCTATATCTAGCTCAGCACCTGGCATGTAACAGTCCTTTAATATGTTTCTTTGAATGAATGAAGAAAACCCTAAATGAAATGACATTATACAGAAGTTTTCATTTCATTAATCCTTACTCTAAAATTTATACAGTTTTAATATGGGAACTTAGAACATTCCTACATGTTTTAAAATCTGAAATTAATTATAAATAAAAGTGATGCTTTAGGAAGGAGGAGTAAGTCAATAGAAGAGAAAGAGGACAAATATCCAAGGGTCTGAGAGAGAATATTTGACCCCCAAGAGACTGGCCAGAAAGGATATATAAATGACATCGGGGGAATTGCAGAAGGTTCAGCTGCACCTCAAGCAGCTGCCGGAACAGCACAGTGAACTCAAATCCCTTGGAGCCACAGCCTTGGAGCAGCACGAACGCTGATGGCTCTGTCCAGAACATGCAGCCCTCTGTAACCAAAGCCAGCAGCTTCAGCAGAATCTCTATCTTTACCCAAGGTGACTACATTGGCAGCAGTAAAGGTGGCAACACAGGAAGGATCTCCAGGCCAGGTGTGACACTACATGCCCCAGAAGTGTGCAACCAGGTCACCTCATCCCAGTCTATCCTAAACCTTCTTCCTTGAGCAGCAGCAGCAGCAGCAGCAACAGCAAACTGTGCTCTCCCACCCACACCTCAGCAATAGCCACCCTTGAATAATAACATGATCTCACAGGCAGATGACCTCAGCAACTCCTTTGGACAAATGAGCCCTAGGTGCCAAGGTTCTACTAAAGCAACTGACTCATCGGCACCTCTATTCCAGCTCCCACTCATCTCCCAGCACCATCAGCAGGCTAACTTCATCATGGCATCCATGGGTCAGCCCCTCCCCACCTCTAACTGTTCCACCTCTAGCCAAGCATCAACTACTCAGCAAGTGCTGCTACCCTGGGGCTACATGCAGCCTTCTCAACAGATCCAGGTTTCTTACTAATACCCCTGGACAATATCCTAATTCCAACCAGCAATATTAACATTTCTGTCACCTGGTGGCCTGCAGATCCCGATGTGGTCAAAAACTTGCTCAGCCATCCCAGCAGCCCGGTTTATAGCCGATGATGCCTAACTGGCAGCAGGTGGCTTACCAAGGAATAATAGGGGTTCCAGCAGCCACAGAACCAGGGCCTGCTCTGCAGTCAGAGAAGCAGTGTGGGGGGCTAGATGCAAGGCCTGGTGGTTCAGTACCCTCCACTGCCTTCTTACCAAGTCTCAGTGGGTAATTCCTCACAAAATGTGGTCCAGCGGCCTTTCTAGCAACTTATGCTGGCCCCTGTGAGCCAGTCTGGGTAAGGAGGCCCCCCAAAAGGGGGCATACCAGTGTACTACAGCATGATCCCACTGGCTCAGCAGAACCATACAAGCCCTACTGTTGGGTTTCTGCAACCTCCTGGGTCTCAGCAGTACCAGATGCTTCAGTTTCCCTCTCCCTGCAGTCTACCACAGATGCCGCAGCAGTAGTCAGGAGTGTCACCTTCTGGACCAGCTGTGGTGATCATGCAGCTGAATTTCACTAATGGACCCTGAACCCACTCAGAACCCATCCAGGGTCCAGTGGAGTCACTGTAAATACTACAGCATGGACCACGAGGACCAGAAGCCTGGAGACCTGTACAATCCTGATATCAGCCCCCAGGCCAACACACAAATGAGCAGCAGCCCTGACACATCTCCTACCCAGGCTTTACCACCCTCTCCTGTCACCAGCTTCAGTGGTGGCTGTCTGCACAGGACTCAGTCCCTTGTTTGTCTTCAGATGGTTCCCCTGGCCTGGGGGTCCAGCACAGGGTGATGGGTGCTACTCCCTCTTAGGCCAGCCTTTAGAGTACAATCTGTCCATCTGCCCTCCCTTGCTCCATGGCCAGTCAACTTACACAGTGCACCAGGGACAGAGTGGACATGGAAACCAGGGCAACAGACAAGCACTCAAATCCGCCTCCTCTGACATGGAGACAGCAGATGTTGTCTTGGGGCAGGTGCTGGAGGTGACAGATCTCCCTGAGGGCATCACCTGTACTGAGGCAGACAAACTCTTTAAGCAGCTTGCTATGTCCAATGCCAAGACTCAGCTCAGGGGCTCCCTGGCAAGGGTGGAGGCGACAATGGTGGGACTGCTGAGAATGGCCACTGCTTGGACCTTGCTGCCTTGTACACCATCATGGCTGTGTTCCCCAACCCGCTGGCTGCTCAAATGCCTCCCTTCATCTCAACAACTCCCTGAATAGCATCAATCTTTGAATGGCCAAAAGGAACTATGACCTGAGGATCCTGGAGTGAACCAGATCCCAATAAATGGAGAAGAGGAAGGGAGCAGCCCAGAAGAGGTGGGGGCAGGGTAGAGGGTGTTGAAGGATCCTGGTAGACTATGGATGGAGACAGGAAGTAAGGAGACTGATGCTAAACTGGAGCCTAAGACAGTAGTGATGAAGACAGAAACAGATGGACATCCACACTGGCATTGGATTCCTTCAGGCTCCCCTTCTTTGGGTCCCCTTTTTTACCCTGGTTGGCCCCTCTGCTTCCCTCTTCTTCCCATCCACTTATATCATTTTAATTTATTTTCTCTTCTATTTTTTTTTTTTGTTGTTGTTGTTCAGGAATAAGTATTCTCCAATTTTTTTTTAAAGATCTCATCTCAAGCTCCCTTTCCTTTTTTTTTTTTTTTTGAAATGGAGTCTCATTGTCACACATCCTGGAGTGTAGTGGCCTGATCTGGGCTCACTGTGACCTTTGCCTCCCGGGCTCAGGTGATCCTCCTGCCTTAGCCTCCTGAGTAGCTGGGACCACAGGTGCATGCCACCACTCCTGGCTAATTTTTTGTATTTTTGGTGGAGATGGGGTTTCACAATATTGCTCAGGCTGGACTCAAACTCCTGACCTCAGGTGATCCACCCGCCTCGGCCTCCCAAAGTGCTGGGATTACAGGCATGAGCCACCGCCCCTGGCCCTTTTTTTGTCTTTATGAATGTATTTATATGGACAGAAATATGAACAGAATTATGATAAACAAAATTGATTTCCACATTCTCTCACTTCCTCGTCGTGTCTTCCCAAACCCCACAGAGATAACACTTGGAACTCCCCTCACCTCCAAGAACACTTGTATATTGTTTGTTTAATGTTTGTACCACAGTAACAGACACAGTGTTTATTTGCAGAAATAGATGTTTGCTGGGTATATTCACTGTAAATTTTATTTAATTTGCTTTTTTTTAAATTTGGGGGTTATTTGGGGCGAAGTTGATTTTGTTTGTAAATATGAAAAAAAAAATTGTCACTGGAAAAAAAAATGCAACAACCCAGCATTCCATTAGAAGAACACTCAGTAATCTTCTGCCCCTTACAAATTCTTTTCACAATTTTTCCTTAAGCCACATTTTTATTTGCATTAATTTCAGATTTTAAAAAATGTAGAAATATTCTAACTTCCTAAATTAAAATTGTATAAATTTCAGAGTGAACATTGATGAAATGAAAGCTTCTGTACAAATGTCATTTTATTTAGGGTTTTCTTCATCTATTCAACCAAACAAATTGAAGGACTGTTAAATGCCAGGTGCTGATCTAGATATAGACAATACATTGACAGGCATGGTGCATGTGCCCTGGCCTCACCGAGCTCTATAGGCTTGTGGAGGAGACTGTCATTAATGAAACTGTCATAGGTGCTAGCAAAGCACAGCATACCAAACTGTCATAGGTGCTAGCAAAGCACAGCATGCCACGGGGTAAGGTTGATGGAACATGAGGTGTCAGGGAAAACTTCTCTGAGGCAATATCCTGTGAGCTTGGCCCTAAAGGAACAGTGAAATAGATGAAGAGTGTAGTGAGAGAGGGTGAAGAGAGAAAGAAGTTCATGAAGAAGGGCTATCTCATGCAAAGGTTCTGTGGATGAAGGGAATATAGTTGTACTGGAGAGCTAGGCACAGTGCCTTGAGGTGGAATCAGAGAAAAAGACAGGGCTAAAGCCTACAGCGCTGTGGTTATGGCCATAGCAGACATTTGAGGAGGAGAATAACATGGTTAGAGTTGCATTTTGAGAAGATCACCCTGCCTATGTTATGGAGACATGGCCCAGAAATGATGCTGAGAGACCAGTTGAGACCATTATATAGTTGTTAAGGACATCAGTATGACCAATATCGGGGTTACATATAAGTGACCATAAAAATATGGCTCAACGAGGGAGTCAAGGTGTTTTGAAGATATCTTTAAGAAACAAGTGGTTAGTTTTGCTCAATTTTGTTTGATATAAAGTTGTAATTTAATTCATGAATAGTAACAGCTCTGACATTTTGCCAAAAGGGAACTTTACAAAACTGTGCACCACACTGAATAAATGGAAACCTTTGGATCTGGCTGAATCTACTAGTTAGTAATGCTGTTCAGAAATTAATATATGATGTGTGGCACTTTTTTTGGAATGACCGTTTACTCAGAATTTTTAAACAGTATTTTATTATGGAATGTATTATATTTTTACTGGGAGGAAGATTAAGATAGTTTGGTGATACATATAATTCTTTTGAATTTCCAATAACACATTTGGTTTATTTTTTCCTTCTTAAATTAGAACACATCTTCCTGGAAGAACTGGGTGGGCTTATGTTGTAAAATTGCTTCTGTTTCAACTAATTCTGTCCCAATTAGGAGTCAATACTTTATATAAGGATGAAAATATTTGAAAAAATACCTTATACTTTTATGAAAAAATTGTATATATTTCTTATTTTTAAACCTAAATTTTCTACTGTTACTGCCATTATATTATATATTTTAGTCACCATACATAAGTCATAGCCATTAAGTGATTATTCATCTTAAAGCTATAGCTCCAAATATTATCTATACTGTGTGTATTTTTTATGCTTTGTACAATAGTTGTATTTTGAGAGTAAAAGTTTTAGGCATAAGCAAATCCTAAAACCATCTGCAGTAAACCAATCAATATGTGGTTTCCGAAAAAAAATGCTAAGGGGCAAGACACCTCAGATCATTCTTATGTAATAGATTAGCAATGTACAAGAAAATTCTGTTCCTCACTTCTTTGATTTTATCCCTTATTGTCAGTAGATTCAGAGGCATGAGTTTGTATTTCCTTAGCTTCCTTCTGCTGCTTTCTATCCCTTTATTCATCCAGTCTTATGTAAGAATACTTTTTCTTCTGTGATTCTTCTCATGTAGCTGAGCTCTGACCTTGTATTAGGCCAGAGGCATCAATATTGTGATAAGATTCTTGCCAAACTTTTGCCCATGAGAAAAGTCTTGGGGAGAATGAGGAAGTTAGCTAAGAATTATGATTTTCATATTGTGAATAATCACGCACACCAAAAAAAAAAAAAAAAAAAAAACCCCAAACCAAAATATCCCAGATGACTAACAGCTATATTGGGTTGAATGATGATGTAACCTACTTAATTTGCATGTAATTTTCATCTAATCAAATGTAGAAATGTGTCTATTTTTTCTTCACTTCTTTGATTTTATCCCTATTGTCAATAGATTCAGAGGGACGAGTTTGCATTCGCTTAGCTTCCTTCTGCTGCTTTCTACTCCTTTATTCAGCCAGTCTTACGTAAGAATACTTTTTCGTCCCTGTGGTTTTTCTCATGTAGCTGCACTAATGTATGAATTTTTAAATCAAGCATCCTCTCAACTATTCAGACTTTCTTATGTATAGATTTGTTCCTTTTCCTTCATTCAAAGTCCTGCCATAATCTTAAAGGATTTCAATCCATTTAATAATTTAGTCTTTATATTTTTGGCTCTACTTAATCCAAGGACCTCTGTCTTTCCTGTTCTTTGTGTCCCATTGTGGATTGAATCTTCATTAGCAGCTTCTGTAACGTTAACTCCAGATCATAGTTCACTTTTTTGTAACCACCTATGTTTTCAGATTTCATGAATTCTCATTCCACTGTACATATCATTCAAGCTGAAAGACGATGCTCATGTTAAATCATCTCAAGCTCCCTCAATTTTCTTCCAGATAACCAGCAGCAGCTACCCTTCTCAATCCTTCCCCATCACACCCTCTTTTCCTCATTTTTCTTCTCTTTTACCCTGAAACCTCTTCTGCTTCAATTCATTGGTTTTGAATACAACAATCTAATCGCAAATTCCAACTTCTAGGTCAAAAATCTGCATTTTCTGCTCCTTTATCTGGGCAGCTGAAAAGTTACATATATTCATGGTCTCAATGTCAACACTACTGTTAGCACATTTGATTAATTCTTTTGTTTGTCTTTATTCATTTGTCTCTTTCCTCCTTAAAAGTTAGTCTAACTTTCTCTATTATAGTTTTCAAACCTACATTTTACTCACGCACCTTTATTCTCAATTGTAGATCTTGCTGCCTGGTTTAAGGGGAAAACTAAGGTCAGCAGGTTATTTTCCTTAGCTTCCCTACTCATAACACCTTAAAGTGTATCCAGTCTATGAGACATAGTGCCTTCTGCCTATTCAGTACTAATCACTTCCATACATACATTTTATGCCCTCTTAACCTGCCTCTTTCCTGTCTTGTTCTCATCATCAATCCTCTTTCTCTTATAGCCTCAATATATGCTTTTCTATTGGTTTCCCCTAGATTATAAACATGCTTATGCATCTCACATCTAATGAAACAATTCAAACTCAAAAGTCTCTCTCTAACACAACTTATTTTTGTCATATTCTTCTCATACCCTCTTTAGAAAGAGAAACCCAAATTCACATTCTCCACTACCTGACTACTCATACTCTTCATGATTGACTGCAATCAGGTTTCAGCTTCTTCTGATTGCCAAATCTAATGGACATCTATCAGTTCTTATTTTATTTTATCTCCAAATGAAGCTAGCTATTATCTTTTTTCTAAAATATCAATAAGGATTTTTGTTTGTTTGTTTGCAAGAAACATGTGCCAATTCTTAAGGGAAAGATACCACAACAAGAATTGGAAGACATGGGAAGTAAACTCAGACAGAAATTTGGGGCAGTCCAACATTTTTTCAGGCTACTACTTGTAGCATGAATAAGTATTCAATTAAAAATTTCTATTTTTGAATCATAGTGCTAAAATTCAAAGACTTTAGAGAGAAAATCCAACTGATCTATCTTATGTCACAGGTTGTATCCTTCCCTGGTCAATGATGGATGCCAAGAAACATTGATGTCCCTACAATTTCCATAACATTACATTCCCATGGTTTTCTTATCTCTCTGTCTGTCTCTCTCTCTCTTTTATACACGTATTAGTTTCTTGTTTGCCCACTATTTAAATATGAATGTGACCTCATGGCTTTATTCTTTTCATCTTTTGATATCATGCTATGTAGTATCATTCAGCATCATGATTTCATCTAAATTGGGTACTTTTTATCAAGCTTTCTCTGTGGATGGGTATTGTACTAAGTGCTTTATATAGATAAAAACTTATTCAATATTTTATGAGATATTAGATTATAATATTCATTTTACAAAGGAAAAAAAAAACTTGGGCTCAGGGAGATTAAATAATGTTTCCAGTTCCTACAGGTATTTAGTGAAACTGGACAATCAAGTCTCCAACAGCCAAATGCTCTTACCATCTATGTACTGATAATTTCCCAAATATATTTTCAACCAAGCTTTGTCAATGGCTCATTTGATATCTCCTCTTAGTCTCAGTATTCAGAGGACTTTATATATTTAAAATGAAATTTATCATCTTTTATGGTTCTTGTTTGGTGATTCTCATGATTACTAAATATTAAAACTTTGTTTAATTGTAGCAATGGAGAGAGGGAGTCTTCATCAACTTCATTTTCATATTCTATTAATAAATGTCGCTGCCCTCCATGTCTCTCACAATTGACCCTCATTATTTCAATAAGAATGTGTTAACAGTCTCTAAGCTGAATTCCTACCGAAATAACCATCTCACTCAAATCTGTCACCCATATAGATTCCTAAGTGTTTAAAAGCAGCTATGTTATTTCTCCATGTAAAGTTCTCAATTGGCTTTCTGTGTCCTGTAAGATAAAGCCCAAATTCCTTAGCATTTACATGCAAGAGTATTTCTGATTTGATCCTCTTTACTTCTCCAACTTCATCTCTTAGGTCCATCTGATCTAAATCCTATACTTCTGGAATACTTGGCTGCATAAAATACCTTGAAAGTACTATGAAGCTGAAAAGACACTTTGGATTATTTATTCATGTATACTTCCTGTTTTTAAAATTTTTATTTTTCTCCCTTCCTATTTCCTGATCTGGACAACTCTTTTCCTCTTTGACTCATTATATCTTCAAAGAAAGTGAGTGAGTTTTTTCCCTTCATCGATGTCTCCATAATTATCAGTGAAGAACTCTGTTATTTACACATTGTCTACTTTCCATTCACCATTTTTAAGAAATCTAGAAATAGGGTGTTTCCATGGGGGAATAGGAGTATATTTCATAGGGCATAATTTAATAATGGGTGGCGGGTGGTGGGGGGTGATTGCTGCTTTCAAGTTCTGCTTAAGTAAATAGGGCAGAAAAAATTCTAAAAAAAGCTCCAACTGTAGAAATACCCAGATAACAGTAACTGGTAATTCAGAGAAACTTAGAAGTACATTAGACAGTCAGATTTAAGATGTTATATTCTGTTAATCAGAGTCATACAGAGTACACTCCAGGTAAAGAGATATAAATTGATATGTTTGGGTGATTTCTAATTTGTTTTTGCAATATAATCATGTAATCTCAGGGTTGCAAACAACCTTCAACATTATCTAGAAATCTCTTACAAGCTAGCTCATTGTGATTACCTGAGGACATCAATTATGAAGCAGTAGATTAACCAGAATGTAAATGCAATGCAGTTTGCAGTGTCATACAAAGCAGTTGCATTTAAATTTGTTTTACCTCAATAACTAGCTTGGGGATTGGAGCATTGTGGGAAATTTCAAAATATACACAGCTTGATAAGGTCTTTCAGGAACTAGTAGTTAGGTCAAAATTCAATTTACAAATGAGTCCAACTACTGAGAAGAGCAAGTAGCTATGTTTTAGTTTTCTGTTGTTGCTATAATAATACAAATTTGGTGACTGAAAAAGCAACAAAAATTTATTAACTTACAGTCTGGAGGTCAGAAGTTTGAAATGAGTGTTACGGGGATAAAACCCAGAGTTCCCTCTAGAGATGCTATGATGAATCAATTACCCTGCTGTTTCTATCTTCTAGAGGCTGCCTTTATTTCTTAGCTTATGGCCCCTTGCACTGCCTGCATTTCTTGACTCATGGTTCCTTGCACCATTTTCAAAGCCAGCTGTGTAACATCTTTAAAGCTCGCTCTGTGGTCTCTGATTATGGCTTTACATCTTTTCTGACTTTGACTTTCTTGCCTTCCTCTTTTCCTCATAAGTACCCTTATGATGACATTGGGTCCAACCGGATAATGTGGCTAATCATCCTATTTCAATATTCTTAGTTTAATTGCATGCAGTATAGCCCGTTTGCCATGTAGGGTAACATATGCACAGGTTCTGGGGAATAGAACATGGCCATTTTTTAGGGCCATTTCTATTAGCTACAGACCCGGCAAAAATGTTCTGATACTGTTTTTTTGTTGCTACCGGTGTGGAGCACTGGAAGTGTTGTGATATTTAATATGTAAAACAAGGATAGTGTTGAAATTCTGTGGCCAAAAATGCAAAAGGGCAGTGTGGAACTTCCCTTAAAGGAAGAGGGAAGACCAAGGGAAAGGGTGTATCACAGACAGTTGTGTGAGGCAAACCTGTGACAGAGGATTAGCAAAAGGAAAAAAAAAAAAAGGGTAGCAAGAGGAGGAACAAAGAAAGATAATAAACTGAGATAAACTTCACTGTCAGTTAAATGGAAAATTCCGTTATTCAGAACATTCCATTTTTAGGGCCCACAATTCAACTGAGGTGGTACTGTATTTAGCAATTTCACAAAAGCTTTCCACTTAGAAAGCAGAAATATAGCAACAGAGAATGTCAGAGCTGAAAAAGACCTTCAATATTTTCTAGTCTAACCTCACTTTACACGAAATAAATTGAGGTCCACATTTTTTAAGAATTTAAGAAAAGTTGCAGTTACTTGGTGCCAAAGGCAAGACTTCAACCCAAATGTCCTGATTTAAAGTTCATTACTTTTGCCACATTCTCCTCTAAGAATTCTTTCTCTCCCAGTAGGAAATAATATTTTCTTTCTTTAGGAAATATAAAAATTTTTTTCCTATCGTAAAAAAATTTTCTGTTACTTTTCTCTCCAGGAGTGGTATGGAACAGTCATCTTTCTTCTTTTACATAGACGCTAGAGCTAGATTTAGCCTCAACTGCATAACATGATTTTCATGTTACATAATATCATTTTTTATTTGTCTAGTATTGTGTGGGTTTGAAGGTACTTTCACATTTTACGTATTATTGTCCTTGTTTCTCAGAATGATACTGTGAGGCCTTTAGATAGAGAAGATAACTTTATCCCTGTTGTACAAAGATAAGCTCATTAGAGATGAAACCAGGACCAGAGCCTGGGGCTCCTGATTCTCTGTCACCCTATACTTGGGCTGCACTGGGTTTTATGATTTTAGTCAAGTTTCTCATCCTCTTGGTGAATCTGTATTCTTATTTTTAAAATAATGGAAATAATTTGTTGTACCACATAGAGAAATTATAAGATGAGATATTAAATAGGAAAGCCATTTGAGAAAAGATTATATCCTTTATAGCAAATATAATGAGCTCATAATTCAAGCACTTATAACACGAGGAGGGTTGGACAATCATTGCTACGTTATTCTAGATGACTGAATTAGCGTAATTTACAACAGGGTTAAGTTGTTTTCCACATAAATCTTTTTGCCTTAAGAAAAAATGTATAAATTCTTAAGTTATTTACTCTTCAAGTAAGTGTAATGATAACCATAATAAACTATAACTATTGTTTATTGAGTTTGTGCTTTCCTCCAGGCCCTGTGCTATAAAGCTATGCATGCTCTAGGTCACCAAGTACTAAGTGATACATTCTAGCCTCTGAGGAAATGGGGCTGTGTGATGAAAAACCAATGTGTTCAATCCTTAACTCCCCTAAATCACTCAAAACATTGTGCAAGGATGAAAATTGCAGAGAAAATGATTGGATGCATGGTATACTTTTTCTACCTTCACAGCCTGCAGCTGATTTTCTTTGCTCACTCTCTGCTAAAGCTGATAGGAAGATAAGCCAATTTATTGGCTACATAAATATGGAATTGTCTAAAGCACTAGCTTCTATTCCAAAATTTAGGTCTATTTTCCCAGACTGGCCTCTGAAAGACCAAACTTTTTTAGATCCTGAGAAGATGAAGGTCCGTTTGAGCACTCCTCTGTGCTAGACCCTGTCCTGTGAACTTCAAACCATTACCTCCTAAAAACTTCACAACAACTCTCTGACCTAGGTACTATTATTATCCACATTTACCAGATATAGATAATGAAGCTTAGAAGCATTTAGGAACGTACTGAGGGTCACACAGCCAGTAGGGGTTGAACTAAGACAGCCTGACTTTGCAGTCTTCTACATTCTTAGTCACTAAATAGCTATCCTGGTGACACTTGTCCCTGAAATTTATTAGGGGAAACAAATATCACTGCAATCACAATTAACGTATTGCCAACTGGGACAGCTATTTTCAAGATTTATTCTGGCTTTTAGATTTTGTAAGCCATTTCTTCGAATGTTATACTCAATGAGTTTCAACTTTATTTAAGGTCTATACAGTACAATAATAATATTTGTAGAAACACCATTAGGGGTTTCAAATGAACAAAGAAAAATTTTATACTTGACTTATGGAGCAGAACAAAATGCTACAATTGCAGCTACATTGAAATAGAAAAAATTGATAGAAATACTGGTTTTCAAACTATTTTAATCTCTAGCCAACCTGTTTTTTATCAATATTACCTATTAATGTCATCACTTTCAGCATTTGATTTTTAATTAGAGTTTTAACATGACACATTGATTATTCAGCTCCTTCTTTACCATCTTTAACTACATCTTAGTTCTTCCACATTTGAGTTCAAACTTTCAAAAACTGATAAATATGGGAAATTAAGACAAATATTCTATAAGATGTAAATGAGGTATGAGAATTTGAAAATCATAAAGTTATTATATATCAATGCATGCATCCTATCAGAAAGCATATCAGTTATCTTCCATACACAGCTTGAAATCTAAACGCAGATGATTAAACATCTTTCTCCTATTAGAAAAAGAATCTCCTGCTACTTTGGGGTTTTGAAACTTTAGTTTTTCAGGAATAACAACCAGATGAAAAATAAAAATGCAAAAATTATGGAAAATTTTAATTTAAAGAACCTAATATGGAAACGTGAAATTTTGTCCTTGAAATTTTAAATCTGAAAGTGTGATATGATAGACTACTGACACCCTAATATGTTGCTGGACATTAATAAACTGAGATTAGCTCAAGATTCAGGGCCTTAGGATGAAATCTCTGGAAAAACTAACTTTAAACCAAGGCTCAATAATTCCTCATGGTAAAATTCTAAGGAACTTTAATTCATCAAACATTACTTATTGCATGAAGAAAAAGATGACAGGAGTAAGATTCAGGAAATAAAGTATAGAAACATCTCAGCAACAACTGCAGATTCTGAAATTTTAGTCATTACATAGAAAATAAATATGTTCAAATTATTCAAAGAAATGAAAGAGTATATTAATAACTAAAGGCTAAAAGACTCTTTAAAAAGGTAGGCTTAAAGAAGTCCAATGTAAATTTTGAAATTTATTAGAAATTCAATATACTGGATAAACAGTAATGAAAAAATATGTGTATAAAGATAATTTGTAAACTGGCAGGCACAATTATTAGAATTTAAATCATAGAGTTTTTAAAAAGTGGAAATTATGAAAGATGAGATGAAATGAGAATACTGAGTACATATCTAAGTTTAGAAGGAGAGAAGGAATCGTGTAAGAGACCAGAATATATATATATGAACATACACATACCTATATATGTAGATACATATATACATATACAAGTTAGATGTATCACAGAAATGCAAAGATATTTTCTCAATAGAAAACCATAAAGGTAATTCACCATAATAATAGATTAAAATAGAAAAAAGAAAACACCCACATGATTATCACAACAGATGCAGATAATTTGCTCTAATAATATTAAAAGAGTTGATCACATCGTTTGAAGTATAATTGGTTGGAAGTAACAACCAATAATGTCGTTTAATGGCAACTCAAACAAATAGGAATTACTGTGGTCATATAAAGCCTAAAAGCTGAAGTTGCTGGCTGTGGTTGGATTGTTCAAATATGTTGGGCTGAGCAGCTTTGCAAACTCTTGGACTTTCCCTTGTGTTTGAAAAATACAGAGTAGAGAGAGGGACAGTCAAAAGCTTAAAAAGTACCAGATCCTCTTTTCTAGGTGGCTACCAGCTTCTTTTTCACACAAAGGCAAGCTGAAAGAGAGAAGAAACCTAGATTTTAAATCCAATTTGGACCTTTGTAAATCATACATGACTACATATTTTAAACTGAAGTGAGACTGTTTCTGTGAGTTAAAGTTCTCAGAATACCCATTTAATCATAGGATCTATAAGAATTTTTCACTTTCTGGTTTTGGAAGTAATAAACCACACAGAGGATTTCAACTGACATTAAAAGACAAAGTGAAATTGCTTTATGTTTACTATCACTGGTCATGCATGTTCAGCATAATGGTTATGCTACAGAGCAGTGAAAGTCAGTAACTTACAATTACCTGTGTCAACATAAACGAATCCTGTAAACATGGAAATGTCAAGTGAAAAAAATAGGAAGAATAAAGAATTTGTATACTGTACAGTAGTAATATTTCTAAAATATTTTAAAATATTCCAAACTGTAACATATTTTGCTTTAGTATTTTATATACATGGAACAAGTGAGAAACAATAGATAGGAATAATGAACACTAAATTTTGGATAAAGGTTGGATGGGGGTATATTAGGGAAAGGAACATGAGGACTTTCACGTTTCATGTAATAGTTTATTTCTTAAACTGAAGAGTGGGTGGGTACAAGGGTACTCACAAAATTATTCCTATTATCATTTGTATATTTTATAAGTTTTCAGTAGAGCAAGGAACAAGTTTCCATATTGAAAAAAGCTGAGAGATTACTCATTTTTTAATTAGTTGAAAAAAGATTTGCATTTAAGGAGGAAAATGAATGATAGATAAAAAAAAAAAAAAAACCAGGCAATGGGGAAACTGAAGTAATTAAGAACCCCAGGAAGAACAAAACATCATATAAGACAGGAAATGTAATTCTAGTACTTATCATGGCTCATCTCTGAGTGATGTTAAAATAGTAATAATAAACATTGAATGCTGATTTAATCAAAATTGTACTTTGAAAGATGGATAGAGGAGAAGTGAGTGAGAACAGAAACATAGGAGAAGTACATCTCCATCTTCCATAATAGAAAGTCAATAGAAAATATAGAAAATGGAAACAAATCTTGACGTAGCAGAATAAACATGTTGCTTTAGAGTTACGGGGCAAATACTTGAATCCTGTACCTAGCTCACTAGCTAAGAGACGAAAACCTTTGCTGTTATAAAGTAGGGTGAGGAGCGAGGAAGACAGGGCTGCTGGTTTTTATTAAAGCCTTATAGAATCATTAGATAGTTTAAATTACATACACATATAGCTGAAAAAAACTCTAAAAGTTTAATAGAATTAACCTTGCACATTTTGCTTAAATGAAACAGAAAATATCTCATTTCTTAACTCTTTACTATTGTATAAATATTCTAAGGTCCATTTAAATAATACTTTAGATATAGTGTATATGCCTTCTGCATATCTACCTTGTGAATAATTTACAGTGCTGTTCCCTAGATCAGGAAACAGAATAATTTTATAGAATAAATGTAGGCTGAGAACCAGTGCAATGTTTGATTCTATCCTCTCTGATTCTACATTATATCATGCTGCCTCAATTCAAGCAGAACACTAAAGCTACAGTGGCAATTTTCAGGAAAATGTATCCACTTAGTACATTTACTGCCAGCTTTGCCGAAGACTGATTAAAATGACTGTAGAGTCTTTCTGCTAGTGATGGCTTCTGATTGCAGGAACTTGCCACCAGCTGTACCCAAGAGCATGAGACCCAGTGGCCATCTCAGCAGGAGCCCTGACCCCACTGATGAGTGCTCCACTACAATCTCAGCACCTCCTTCCTTTCCTACCTCAGCATCTAGAAGTTGGCAGAATGGGATGTGATATCCAACTGTTAATATACACTACAGTGAAACATTTACTGAAAATGATTTGGTATCCTATGGTCTAGGACTCCACTTTCACATCATATTTGAAGAAAAGAAGAAAGAAAATTATTTTGTATGTTAACGATTGTATGCCACATTTTACAATATTTAATTTTAGTTGAGAAACACCAGATGCCTGAAAACTACAAAGGAAATGTAGGAAATTAAGCAAAGAGGTCAATAAATCACTCACCTTTAAGAATTGACCAATTTCTACAAGGTAAGCAAGTAGAGTCCCAATAGGTGGGTAACCATTCAGGGTTTCTGAGAGTAACATAGCACTCAACCTCAGAATCCTTCTCTCCTCTTCCCAAAGAAGAAAAAAACATAGAAATATAGGCCACCCACCTGGTGGTGGCTTGATAAAGAAAGAGAGAGAGAGAAAGATTCTAGAATATTAGCTACCAGAAGGAACCAGGTAATGGCTTAATTTCAGAAATCAAATGATGGTTTTTCAAAAGAAGTAATGCATCGTTACATTATTTATGTCAATATCATGTCTTTGTACCACATATGCATATTCATGACGAGAACCATACTAACCTATAGTTTGTTAAAATATAAACTAAGCCATACAAAGAGGCAGCAGACTACTTTCCCTCCACCTTTTTGAAGGAAAGTTATTAAAGGATTAATGCAATATAATTTAGCATATCTCAGTATTATTTTAAACGCACAGAAGGTCTAATCTTCATGATATTCTCCTAGGGAACTGAATAGTTGAATAATGAAGTATGATAAGACAAGACTGTATTCAGTCAACTTTCTAAGAATGAGCATCTGAACTCCACATGATTTTGTTTACTATAATGTATATGCCCCTTTGGTAAGCAGTAGTCTAGAGGAACGATCACTTATTTGGTTAAGCAGCTGAAGGATCTGTCAAAATTTCCATTACAATAAATCGTACTAAAGGCTAATATTTGACATATGATTTTTCCAATTTAAGAACATGACTTTTGCTTGAAAATAGTGTATATAAATTTAAACACACTGTTTAACAAATATAGCCATGCACCACATAACAATGTTGAATGGTTACATGAGATAATTATAACATTATTTTTACTATACTTTTTGTATGTTTAGATACACAAATACTTACCATTGTGCTACAATTGCCTGTAGTATTTATTATAGTGACATGCTGTACAGGTTTGTAGCCTAGGAGCAATAGGCTACACCTTCTAGCTTTGTGTCAGTGCACTCTGATGCTACAATGTCCGCACAATGACAAAATCACCTGAGGATATACCTCAGACAGTATTCCTGTTAAGTGACATATGACTGTATATTCAAATTCCCTAACAAAATGTAATTTCCAAATATTTGTTTATTTTCACTAAAATTCAGTGTGCTATATTGATTTAAAAATTATGACATTATCCAAAGAGAAAGTTACCTAATAGAATACTTATTTCAGTTAGCACACTGTCAATATTTTCCAATTTGAATCTTTATTGTAGCTAATTTTGGTATAGCCTAAGTGTGAGACAGCTGCCTAAATATCCATTCAGCTTTCATCCGAAGATTGGAACTTTTTTTATATTAAAAAAGTAACAGCCAAGTCAACTTATTTTCATAGATTTGCTACTGTGTGTAGATGTATATGTGTGTACATGACATGAGTTGAGTCATATTACTATCTCCACTGATAGCATTCCAAGTACATAAAAGTAACGATCATTTAATAAACCATTTTACTTATACAAGGGTTTTCAATATAACAGGATAATTTATAGTGAAGCATACTTGTAAGATCCTGCATGGACTCTTTAATTAAATACAATTCTCATTAACAGTTTAACATAATAAAATGTCCTCATGTCTTTCTGGTTATCTACACTCACACACATGCAGGAACACATACACACACAGAGAGAAATCCCCTAATACCCAATTTAATTAAACATTTGGCAGTTCACTGCAACCTCATACTATGTGGAAGAAATCCATGCATACATTCCTTCAGTCATTCATCTATTCAGAGACTGTTAACTGAACACTAACACTCTCAGTGCTTTTGCTAGGTGACACAGTATATAAACATAACTAAAACATAGATTGTTCTTTTAGGAGGTACAAAGTCTAGTAGGAATAGGCATTTTAGTATATTTAGTCTGACAGGGATCCCCAGATTTCTCATGAGAAGGATCCACTCACAAGTATGCCTCATTGTTGATATAATATTTATTTGGATGGCTGAAGGCTGTTGCTATGAAAGTCCATGTCATGGTGTAAGGAAGGGGTCCAGTTTTAATCTTCTGCATATGGCTAGCCAGTTATCTCTACACCATTTATTGAATAGGAAATCCTTTCCCCATTGCTTGTTTTTGTCAGTTTTGTCAAATACTATGTAGTTGTAGGTGTGCGGTCTTATTTCTGGGTTCTCTATTCTGTTCTATTGGTTTATGTACCACATGTTCTCACTTACAAGTGGCAGCTAAATGATGAGAACACATGGACACATAGAGGGAACAACACACACTAGGGCCTATCAGAGGGTGGAGGGCAGAAGGAGGGAGAGGATCTGAAAAATAACTAATGGGCACTAGGCTTAATACCTGGTTTATGAAATAATTTGTGCAACAGACCCCCATGACACAAGTTTACCTATGTAACAAATCTGCACACTTAACTCTGAACTTAAAATAAAAATTACAAAAAAAGGAAAGCCCATGTTCTGGAGATGTTTGTTGATGACTTTGAACTAAAGTCCCTTTTACGGAGAAAGTCAGATTATTGCTGCTATTCAGCAACCAGTTAATTCAAATTCTATTGCAGTACAATAGAACAATTTTATACTATTTAAAAATCATTTTCATTTGTACTTTTTGTAGTTGTTTTTCAAGTTCTTCACATAGAGTACTTAAAATTATAGTAGTCTTCCTACAGTGTTATTTTTATGTTTTTTCTCCCCCACTGAATGATGTGCTTCTAGCACATAGAAGCCATGCTTTGTTCATGTGTGTAGCTCAGACATATTGCATAGTACTTAGCACATGTTACATATTACCTCGTTATTTTCACATGCACTGGATCTGATTTGGTCACAGGATCTTGATGTATGACCTGGTGTAAGTTTTCATATCTATAGGATTATTGAAAGCCTTTTTATAACGCATCTAAGTCAGAGCTTGATACTGACTTTTAACAGAGACCTAAGTCCTACACGAAAAACTTTTTTCCCCCGTCAGAACCTGGACAGTGAAAGCAGTATCCTCTTTCTAGGCAACTGCCTCCATCCTTTCCTAAGAGCACTCTTGACTTGACAGTACTATAGCAGCACTTTCTTCCACTAACTCTAGGTTTTAATGTCTACTTCTCCTGAAATAGAGCTAAATTGGCCAAGCTGGTCTTCTAAAATCAGGTAAGGTCCTTACTTGGCAGTGTGCCTGAAGTTCAGGCTGACAGCCCCCAGTAATGTCGAGGCAGGTCATCAGCAAAGTTATTTCATCAAAATGAATTCTGGAAAGACATATGCATTCTGTAAGACCATTCTCTTTTTATTAGAATAAAGATTTTATTTAAAACAGTTCAATTATACCTGAGCTATAGAAAATGTTTATTTAGAGTTAGCCAACTTTTAGAAATTGCACCAAAATGTAGACATGAAATACACATAAAAATTATTTGCAATGGGAAAATAACAAATGCTTCTAAATGAAAATAAAGATGAAAGGTACATAATAAGAATACAATATTATGCAATAGTATGTTGTAATTTATTTTATATTATGAGCACAGTGTAAAAACATGAGAAATTCTTTGTATAGCACTAAATGAATAAAGCCACCAGGATGTCATATAATAGAATTATACCTTGTGTTGTTTCTTAACGCCTCTTCACTTAGGGACTTTCTAAATATCTGATTATGGCCTAGACACTCTGTTCTAAATACAATATTTGGTATTTTTCAAGGGTATGTTTTTAGGGGCTTCTGGGAGATAGGGGCTGTAAATTTGAGTTTAAGAACACATTCTTTAAGATGTGTGTGGAGCTTAATTTTATCTACTCAGAGACATTTGCATTTTGGAAGTAGATAGCTAGATTGTAATTACTTTAAATGTCTGGATCATGAGCATAGGCTTCAGATATTAAGATATGAACAAAATAGAGAATCTGACATATCAAATTCTTTTTCAGACAATAAAGATGGAAGCAAATCCCTGGAGAATCACAGCGGGGATTCTCTTGATAGCTAACACAGAAAAGAGTAGAATTGCTTCTACTTAATCCTGAGAATTCTGATCACGCCTTTAGATTGTTCGTATATCCCTGAAAGGTGAATTGAGCTCAATTTTGGATGAAATTATTATTTAAAAATGTTTACATAATATTTATTTAACTCATGGCAGCATATCTCAGAAGGGTCTCATTAAACAAAAGTGATTAATAAACCTCGATCCTAACAGGAATCACATGTGGGTAAGCTTTCACTCTGACAACACTAATTAGTATCAAAACAATCTTTACCTCTCTTGGTATTTGGGCTCTATTTCTTACCAACATATCACATTTGATTTGCAATATATAGATGCCAAAATGCAAATAATAATCTTTTTCTCAACTATCAATCTTAATAAATTTAATTTTGAAGATATAATGATGCCTCAAGTTGAGTGTGACAAAACGCGGTATCCTAAATTCTACTGATAGATGCTAACTGCGGGTGGAAAGGGGCATTCACTCCCAGATCTTTCTAGAATCACAGAACCTCTGGGATAAGATGGGACTATCTAATTAGATTCCTGCCTCCAGAAAGTTAATTTATTACATTTCAGACAGAGAATATTTGTCTTACCGTAAGGATTAACAAGTAGGAGATTCTCAACTGTGACTCAATATTAATCCATTTGAGGACTTCAGGTCATTCTTTTTCATTTGTTCCCTGTTTTAAGGCAATTCGTGCTCTTATAAGTCATTTTTACCACATGAAAAGTTTTATAATAGAGAGTGTCATATATCCTCATGCATAGTTGCCCTTTTAAAGTAAAAAATAAAGGCCATGTAATGCAATTCGGTGGAGAAAGGTTAGCATTTTCTACTCATGTGCTGAAACAACTAAATATCCGCATGTAAAACAATGAACTTGTATCAATATCTTGTGCTGCATCCAGTAATTTACCAAAAACTGGATCATAGACCTAAACGTGTCACCTAAAACAAACATTTCTAGAATAAAATATAGGAGAGAATCTGTGTCCTTTGGTTAGGCAAAGATTTCTTAGAAACAACATTGAAAGCATGATGCATAAAATAAAATATTGAAATTGGTTTCAGGAAAAGTAAGAACTTCTGTACTTCAAGACACTATTAAGAGGATGAAAAGTCGGGCCAATTTGCAAGTCACATATTTGATTTAAAAAAAAGACTTGCATATAGAATATATGAAGAACAGACAGCCAAATTAAATATAGGCAAAAATATTTTACAGACACTTCAGAAAGAAGATATGCAGATAGCAGATAAACACATGATAGAACTAGTCAACATCATTATTTATTGGGAAACTACAAATTAAACCAACAGTGAAATATCAGAGTGTTAAAAATTTTAAAAGACTGACCATACCAACTGTTGGCAAGGATATAAACTAACTAGAATTCTCATATACTTATGCTCATAATACAAATTGTATACCTTTATGAAAAGAGTTCAACAATATTTTTTAAGGGATAAACATACCTCTACAAAATGAATCAGCCATTTCACTCCTCTAAATATTTACCCAGGAGAAATGAAAGCATATGTTTATACAAAGACTTCTCAAGGAATGTTCATAACAGCTTTGTTTGTAATTAACAACAACTGGAAGTAACCCAAATAAATCCAGGTGAAGGGATAGACAAATTGTGATACATCAACACAATGAAATACTACTCAGCAGTAAAAAATTGTTGAAGCACCTAACAATATGGATGAAACTCAATATCATTTTTGCTTAAAGGCAAACAGAAATGAGCATATATTGCATGATTCCACTTTTATAAATTTCTGGAAAGTAAAGACAACTTTATAATGGCAGGAAGTGTATCACATATTGCCTAGGGACAGAGGATAGAGGGCATGTGCATAGGGAAGATCAGAAATAGGAATTTCAAAGAGCATGAAGAGATTTTGAGGGCAATACATATGTTCCTTATCTTAATTGTGGTAATAATTTCATGAGGTATACAATTGTCAAAACTCATCAAGTTGTCCATTTGGGAATATGTGCTGTTTATTCTATATCAGGTGCACCTCAATAAAGCTGTTTAGAAAATCATGTCAGCTTACATATCTGGTATATTAGTAACTAAGCCCTTTGTGTGGCCTTCTTCCCTGCCAACCATCCCTTGGCTTATTTCTAATGTAATCTGGAAGTGTTCATGATTTAATGAAAATTAAGTATCTTGGGATCCACAGACCCTGAAGCTGGCATAACTGCTGATAATGTCAACGATTTCAACAATAACTAACATCAGAACTGAAACTGTTGACAGCAGAAGAGCAAAGTGTTCACATATTTTAAGTATAAATTTTTATACCAAAAATGTCATTTAATTCTATTATTTCAACTATGAAATAAGCACAGATTTATGCACAAATATATACATATATTGTGACACTCATAGTCAGTTATCTACCAAACTTTTTCACCTAAACACTGTGGGTAAACAGCATTCACAACCACTTTCCTTCCCCTAAATGTCTTTTCTTCCCCTAAATGTCTTTCCTTCTTGTTTTACTTAGCTGAGTAAATGGTAGCACAATTCACCTTGTTGTCCATCTCTGTAACTTGAGTACCTTTCCTAATTTTTTCCTAAACTTATTGTTTCCATAGATAGAATCAGCCACCATGACTCATTGATTCCTTCTCCTACTTATTTCTAGAATCCCTCTGCAAATGACCATCCCCATGTTACTAGTGTTATGCAGAAGCTCAATTTTCTATTCTGGATTACAGAAATCGCTTTTCATATTCTTTGTTGAACAAACTAGCACATCATTGTTGCAGGAAAAGGTATATGAATGGAAATTATGGTGCATAATTTTTGTTCCATAATTCCACCACCCAATTCCTTTCCCTTACTCCATATGTTTTGTTGAAGTAACATGGAAATGAACAATGTAATACTAAATAAACTATAGTAGAAAATTCCTCTTAAACCACTACAATGTCCACACTGCTGATGTAGGTACTGTATAGTGAACACTCAGACCTTTTCCTTTCCTTTCCTTTCTTTGCCTTTGCCCTTGCCCTTCTTTTCCCTCCTTTTCTCTTGGTTGACATTAATTTTCTGTCAAGCAGACTGCTATGAATAGCTTTGCACATTTATCTCATAAGTGCTTTCCAGTGTACTTCAATAGAATTTTAAAAAGCGCAATTCCAATGTGTTGCAAACTGTCTTAAACAGAAGTAAACTGTTTACAGATATTGATACTTTTTGTTAGAAATAATTGGCCACATTTTTCACATGCGTTCATGGAACATTTACAAAAGCTGACCATGTACTAGGCCATAAACAGGGTCACAAAAATTTCAAGGATTTGGTTTAATACAATCTAGTGTTGTACTACAATGTGATAAAGCTAGGAATTATTTTAGAAGAAAATGTAAAATAAATACCTTCTAAATAATATCAAATAAAATATAACAGAAAAGGGAACATATTTGGGACTCCATGACAGTGAATAACTGTCACTGATAACAAAACTTTAGAAAAGTATCTAATGTAATAACTAGATAAAAATATATTGCTTTAAATGTTTCTGTAAGGAAAGAAGAAAAACTGAAAATTAATGAGCTAAGTTTTCCCCAAAGTTAGAAAAAAGACAGCGTAAGCCAAATAATGTGGAAAGAGAAAATATAATTGTGTGTAGGTATATGTATGTAAAATAAACAAATTCAAGAAAATGACAAATATTACATTAATGATAGTGGTTACCTGTGTGTAGAAGAGGATAAAATACATTTGGCAACATATACAGTGGGTTTAAACTGAGTTGGTCATGTTTTATCTCTTAACATGGGTAGTGCATATGTGTACCCTTGCATTATTTTTTGCTTTTTCTGTATCTGAATATTTTATAATAAAATTTAAAAAGTTTACCTACCAATCTTCCTGATGAGTAATTTACTCAGTACTTATTTATCTTTAGTGAAATTTTCTTTGGATTTCAAAATATCATTTGTTCAAATTAGTATTCTAGACATTTTCTCCTTAATCATTATTGTTTTTCAAAAAACATCAGTTTTGTTCTTTAGCATCATATCTAGAATATCTAAGAGGAACTGCTATAGTTTTAAGAAATAAATATGCAGTATATCCAGTTAAAGCTTTTTTATTATTGTGTAAATTTAAGGGGTACAAGTGCAGTTTTTATGTATGTGCATATCACGTAAAGGTGAAGTTTGGGCTTTTGGCCTAACCATCACCCAAATAATGTACATTGTACCATTAAGTAATTCAAGTTCTTAAAGTTAGCTTTACTTATACTTTTAACCTTTTAACCTTTTTTGTCATTATTTTATCTGCTCTAGATCACGTTTTCTGTTCTTTATGAAAAAATAATAAAATGTTACTTTTAAAGGGACTGATTTGTAATAACCATGAAGACAAATCAAGCACAATTAAGTGCATATAAATTGACACTGATTGTAATAAATGGTTATATAAAATTATTTTAGCATACATATTATATAATGTGACATAAGCTATTCTTTTGTTTCTTTCTCTCTTTTGGACCTTAATTTTCAGTTAGTCATTGGCTTACATCTTATGTCCCACTGTAGTGGTAGAAATTAATGGGATAAAAGTACTCTATTCAAAGACAAATTATCTTTTCACTGATATACTTCAGTAAGTGCAAATTCCCTCTGCACTTACTAAAAGGCTTAGAATAGTAGAAAAGTGCTAGTTAACTGAAATTGTGTTTCCTTTCTTATACCATAAAACTTTCATTTATTTCATCTGTTAAACCTTTTTGTAAATACAGAAATTTTGAAGCTATTCGGTATTACGTGATACATATTTTGGCATTGTTGCTATTCTGGATTTCTTCCATGATACTTTAATTTTGTGGTTCAGTGAGCAAAACTGAGTTCTGTAGGAGGACTTGTACTTAAAACAGTCAGGGGCGTACTGCCTGATGAGACATTCAATCTTTTCCCTTGATGAGGGTGTCCAGTCAGAAAAGCCCTTTTGTTTTTAAACCCAGGAAAGGTTTTAGAGAAAATTACCACACAAACAGTAAAAAGCAGCTTAGGGTTTTGCAGTTCCATATAGCGTCACAATCAAATACGTGTTAGGTAAATGTGTTGGGAAACTGTTGATTGTAATGATAAAATAGACGTTTTTGTTTTCATCATTTAACTTTGCCAATTCAAACAGAATAATGTTATGGAATTCCATGTCAGAGAGTAAATTAACAATGACATATTTTATGCTATTAAATCCTCAAAACAACTAAATAAAGTCAGTCTTAGTAATTTTCATGTTTAGATGAGAAACTTGAGCATTAGGAAAGTTAGCTAATATCTCCAGTGACATATAGATGTTAAGAGGTGCATTTGGGATTCAAACTCATGTCTGATCCACAAGTCCTATAATAAAACAAATATTCTAATACAATAAGACAGAATGTATAATTCAATTAATCGAAAATATTTATTAAGTGAGTAGTATTTGGGAAGCAGCATTCCTGGTAGAGTAGATATAAATAATAAATTCCTAAATAATAAACTACTATTCTTACTACAATTCTTTAGTTTTTCAGTTACCATAAACTAGTTGTCCCAGATATTTTCTTAGCTATCCCCAGGCCAGCTATTCATACAGGATTTTTTGTGGACCACATTAGAGAAATATTTTCTTTACAAATACAAATTCAAATTACATTAACCAATAAAGTTATATTATTATAACATATAATTAAGACTAAATATAGAGCATAACAGAGTATACAGTGATATTACAAGTAATATCTTACAAATTGAAAATATATTAACCAATACATTATAAATATATAAATTATATATCACATAATTATGAGCTAATAAATTATACTAACCAATCTACAAATAGAAATTATATTATCCAATAAAGTTATGTTATTAAAACATAATCATGACTAAATATAGAATATAACAGAGTACACAGTAGTATTACGAGTAATATAATAGCTAATTTTTACGTTTTGATTTTGACTTTTAGAATTTCAAATGTCTAAACATATATTCTCACTTATTGAATTGGTTGTTTTAATGATATATTTTAAGAGCTTGTGTGGCAATATCTTATTTATTAATCATTTTCAAGTTATTATCTGTGATTTGTTACTTACAAATGGAGTTTACAGTTACTAATGGAGTTTAGAGAGTGTGTGTGATTTCTGTTGGACTCTTCCTATTCCAGCCCCAACTCAGATGTCCACTCTTTTGGATTAGTTTCTGGATAGCTAGATAAAGAGAAACATTTTGTGTCCCAACCCCACTGACAAATAGACCTAGAAAAATGTGGCTGATTCCATTCTTAATGTTCTAGTTTATATTATCATCTATTCTGCTAATTCTGGTCAACTGACGTTACTAGCTGTTCTTTATTTTCTTTCTTTCAAGTTCTTATAACACAGATTTTGTTTTTTCTTGACTAGCTGAAGCCGGATTTCTGTGGAGCACCACCCTCCCTGCTGTGCTCCACTGCACTTGAGTCCTGACTTTCTCCTAGTTCCTTCCAGTTCCTTTCAATTAGGGGCTTCTTAGTCTATTTTGTACTTCTATAGCAGAATACCACAGACTGAGTAATTTATAATAAGCAGAAAGTTATTAAAATAAAGTAATTTATAATAAGCAGAAATAAGCTCATAGTTTTAGAGGCTAGGAAGTCCATTATCAAGGTGCTGGCCTCTGGTAAGGGCCTTCTTGCCTTGTCATCACATGGTGGAAAGCTGAAGAGCAAAAAGGGAGAGGGCAAGAGGGGGCAGAACTTGCCTTTTCATAACAGCTTTAATTCCACCCATGAGGGTGGAGCCCTCATGACTTAATCACCTGTTAGAAGTCCACTCTTTTAATATTGTTACAATGGCAATTAAATTTCAACATGAGCTTTGGTAGTGGATACATATTCAAACAGTAGAGGGACTTCTCCTCAAAGAATAGCTCATCTTGAAAATCTTTCCCTCCTAAAAATCTAGGCAATGCTTACCTTGGGACTGCCACCTCCTACAAGAGAGGACTCCGTGCCACATGAGTACATTTCCTTCTAGATCTACCCTACAAAAATCCTAGCTTGGTTCCATATTACTCCTTTCAATTAGAGGAGACTAAGCCAGTCATAGCCACTTATAAGGAATTATATCATGTGTTATCAGTTAAAAATTAATGTGTAGATTGAGAATCATTTCAAGAAAAGTAGCTAAAACTTTCCCAGACTGACTTACTGATAGAAGAAGGGAAGGGATTTTCTGATTTTCTCTTGGAGCAGAGAGAAAATCAGAAAAATAGTTTGTTTAGTGATAGCTGAAAAGTAGAGGAAACAATTTGCTGTCCATCTGCCAAATTAGAGAACATTCTAATTTGAGAAAGAAGTCCTAAATACCTAATTAACAGGTCCTATCCTAAAAAGATCTAGGCACAATACAAATGGAAATGCTGAACTGAGCGGAAACATAGAGAAGCAGACAAAACGTCCCTCAATACTTCTGGGCATCTGTTTTTTAATCTATAAAATAAATGGATTGAATAAAATATCTGTAAAATAACTTTCCACTTAAATAACTTATAATGAATACCCTGTTCAGGAGACCATCTGAAACCTGGGCCTGAAAATGTGTTTATAGGCCAGGCATGGTAACTCATGCCTGTAATCCCAGCACTTTGGGAGGCTGAGGCAGGCAGATCGTGAGGTCAGCAGTTCGAGACCAGCCTGGTCAATATGGTGAAACCCCATCTCTACTAAAAATAAAAAAAATTTGCCAGGTATGGTGGTGGGTGCCTGTAATTCCAGCTACTTGGGAGGCTGAGGCAGGACAATTGCTTGAACCCAGGAGGCAGAGGTTGCAGTGAGCCAAGACCATGCCATTGCACTCCAGCCTGGGCAACAGAGCGAGACTCCATCTCAAAAAAAAGAAAAAAAATGTGCTTATAGGGATTAATATTAGTTAACTGGCAAATTTATATCTATCTCTACCTCTAATGCCTACATCTCTATGCCTATCTCTAATCTATATCTCCACTTTCATTAAGCAGTAGGTCTTATGCTTATTTTTGAAATTTATCTATTGGAAAACACTGACTGTCTACTAAGAAAGATACTAAGTACATACAACAATTAATAATCTTTCTTCTAATACATTTATATGTATGTGGAGCAGTTATGGGGAATTTGGGATATTTAATCTTTAATTCGGTGGTACTGTCTGAGGACGTCAGCTATGAAAGAAATAGAACACAGTATAATTGTGTTCAGAAAAGAATAAGATAATTTCTGGCTAAAGAGAAGAGAATGTTACAATCAGAATGCAGCTGAATTTCCACAGGTAAGATGAATGAGATGAAATTACAGAGAAAGATAAGGATGAGAGCAAAGGCCCAGAGGCTAAAAGGCAAGGGATATATTCAAAGGAGGGTAAATAGTTCAGTTTGACTCAAGTAAAATATTAATAGCAAAATATGAGCCTGAATATCAGAGCATAATGAAAGAATGATAAATATTAGTTTAATTTCGTTGGCACTGGGAAGCAAATGAAGGATTTTAGCAGAGAAAATTTATGTCGTTTATAAAACATGGCTAACAACAATAGATTGAAAAAGGGGCTGAATACAGGAGTAAAAAAAATGTTTAGAAACTGTTATTTAGTCAAAATTCAAATAGTATCAGAAAAGAGAAAGGGAGAATCACTTAGACCTAGTGACTCATCGCATAATAGAAGGTAGGGAAAAAACATGATTCTAAAATGGCTGTAAGAATAGTGCGCACCTTTGGTTAAAATAGCGGGGAAGAAGCAATCCTGCAGCAAAGACAAGTATGGTGTTGAACATGCAAGACTTGACTTAAAGAGATTTTGCTTAGAAATATTCTAGATTCATTTGCAAAGGGATAAATATTGAATAGGATGTTCCTTGTTTGTTGTTGTTGTCATTGTAGTTTACAACATTTTGGGGGATAAGACTAATTTTATGTTAAATAAGCAAACTGAAGCTCAGGTGAGTCACATGACCTGTTAAAAGTTACATAGCCAGTCAGTGACAACACCAAGACACAAACGTTGTTTCAAGTCTAAGGTATAACATAGGCTTTCTGAAGCTTTTGTTAGAGAAACAGAAATTGAGAGAATGATACTCTAAGGATTTTGTTGGTTTGCATGTTTGTCATAACATTAAAAAGGGAGAACATGACGCCAAGTGAAAGTAAGTTTTATCTGCTGATGACCCAGGGTTTGTGAAGAGACCCAGGGTTTGTGAGGGGATTAATAAGAAATGGAACCAAAGTACAAATTTGCTTAGGAAAAGAAAAGAACTATTCTTCCTTTGAGACTGAAAGGAAGTCATAGCAATGAAGTCACTGGGGTATGACACAAGAAACTGGGGCATTTTGGTTATGAGTGGAAGATGTAGAAATTTTATGAAGTAATGGGTTGAACATATGAATTTTTGAGAAAAAGCAGAAGACCAGATGAGGATAAATAGCATAACTATATAGTGATATCAACCATTGAGTTTCATGACTTTCTAAAGCAATGATTAAAATCCAAGAGACCGTATTTACTTAATGAATATCTCATAAGTAAAGTAGTATTAAATTACCTATAAATTAAAACTGGTATATTCTGGTCAAATTTAGTTTTACATTGTAAAATGTAATGTGTTGTTTGCAGATGGCCAATTAAGACTGTCATTTCGCTCTGTACTTTTCCTTAGAAGTTTTTCTTCTTAGAGTCTGACTGCAGCTCTGATACTCACTCACTGGAAGGTTGTTCCAAATTGACCTCCCTCAATAAGCCATGCACACCTTTACTTCTCTTAGTTAGCAATATAAAACAATAGAATAAACAGAAACATAATGACAAATATAAACACTTACAATAGACTACATTTCTAGTGAAATTCAGACTTTATTTATTCATCATGAAATGGTACTTAGATGTACCAAACAGCACTAGAACAAAGTATGAGGTGTAATACATCAAATTATAAGTTACAGAAGGGATAAATCACATTATATGACACTGGTCAAGAAAGGTTTAAAGGATATCTTTTGGCTTTCGAGGCACATAGAATAAGAAATTATTAGCAAATTAGAAGTGGGAGAGATATATCTCTAGAACAATGCATAAACTAATTTGAAATATGTTTATGTAAGTAAAATTAATATTGCTGGAAAAATTGGTTGGCATTAGATTGTAGAGACTAATATTATTCATAAAATGAAGACAATAAATGTTAGGCAATGTTTGATGTATTCCAACTGGGGTATTTGAGTGATTACTTTGGAATGGAAAGAGAATAGAGAAGAAGAGAACAGATGGAAGACATCATGATTCAGATGCATGTTAAATATCAACTGACCTCATCAAGCCAATGGCCTGATCAGGGAATTGAAAGAAAAGGGGAAAAAATCATGTAAAAGAGATTTAAAAGAGAAAAAGAATTTTCTCTTCACAAAGAAAATCATAAATAATGGCATGTGGAAAATAAAGTGATTCGTATATTTGAACAAGCATTCTGGTATAAATAGAGTGTAGGTGAAGTGGCTGGAAATGAAGTCGGAAGAGATAGTCAAAGCTAACATGCAAAAAGGTTATGTTAACCAACTTGAAATTTGTCTTGCAGAAAATGGAGACTCAGTAAAGTTGTCTTAAGTAGAAGAAGAGACAGAAGTAAGATTAAAAGAAAGTTTTGCAGCAGCACCAGCAGAGTACATAAACTAAAGCATAAAGTTTGATCTGTATTTGGGAGATCATTCTGGAGGATGAAATCAAGAGCGCAAAAGAATAAAGAGGTTGTAGGGCAAAGGACTGTGATAAGACAGTGAAATATAACTGGTAAATTTTCTAGAGGTGGAAATTAAGATGCAGAGTGTGGCCACCTGAGAAGTTAGATAAGTGAAAAGAATTGCTAAAGAAGTTAAGAATTTATGATATATAGCTGGTGAATAGTTTCATAAGTATAGCCATTTTTGTTACCTCCCATTATGGCAAAAATGACTGGGTGTCAGTGGATGGTGAACAAAATGGTTGAAAAATGTGTGATAGATGACTACATTTCACAGACCAGAGGATGATGAGTTATTAAAGGAAGCTTTCAGAAGAATGGGCTGGAAATCGGCAACAGGGATCCAGGAGAATGCTGGATCTGATAAATGGAGTATGGAGAAAATGAGAATCCTTTTAGAAGGATGTGAGGAAGGTGATATTATCAGAAATATGTCAAGAAATGGACAGAGAATTTTAGCAGATGGTTACATCTGTAGAGGGATTTCTTGGCAATGCAAAATGAGAAAATCCTGAAGGCAATGAATCCTTTACCCATTTTTAAAAGGCATGTTCCAAAACATCTTTTGGTTCCAATTTCAGAGCCTAACAGATCCTTCACCTCATACTTCAGATAACACCAGAAATTCTAGAAATAATTGTTGGAAGATCAGCAGGTGAAGAGTTGGACTGATTTGGAGGTAACCTGAGGAAAGTTAAGCAGGAGAGTGGAAGGACACCTGGAGGGTGGAGGGACAAATACAAATTTACAAATAATAGGCTTAATAAGATTTCCACCCCCTCCTTTTTCTCAGAGTATGTACTTTAGAAACTTTGTAAGTACTTTCCTCTCTCTTTGAAAATGTATATAAAACCTTTTGAAGGTGGCTTTTGTCAGCTTTATGACCCAGTAATGTCTTTATCAAGACCTGGGGACCAGCTCTTTGAAATGTAAACTCCTGTCTGAGTTTCTGGGGGAGGATAGGATCCCAACTTCTGTGAGTGCATTGCTCTAAGTTTAAAAACTACCCATGTCATGAAGATTTTTTTGCTTTTCCTCTGGATAAAGTCAATTAGCTAACATAGATGGTCACCCCAACTACCAGGTAAAGTTAGCATAAACTATGTGTCACAAATGGTGCTGTCAGGCCTTCTTACTTGAGCACTTCCAAGTGCTTACTTACTTTCAAGATATTATTTATCTTGAAAACTTGTATGTAATGGGTTGTATGTACTTGACTATATAAAAAGGTTAATTTGTTTCTTCTTTGTAGTCATGTAGTGGATTGCCTGTGATGCATATATCGCATTCTGGCTTAATGCTCACTCAATAACAAAAGCGTCTTTACTCTCTACTGCCTTTGCTGAGAGGATTTCTGGGTTGGGAGATTTTTTTTGTAGTTATATTTCTCCAACAAGGATTGGGTAGGGATTGTTCATCCAAAGGACCTTAATGTAACTAACAGACATCAAATCTCTAATTATTATTTTGGGCAATATTGTTACAGGAATTCTTTGTAACTTTCTTATCTAGGTGTCTTGTTAGCAATTGATAATTGTGACCCATGGAACTTGATTTAAACATAAGCATAGGTGGTGGCTGGACAAGGTCACCTCAAAGTTTCTTTGAGCACAAAGAGTCTATGATTTTCTCATGGAATAGGAAAGCCCGATTCAATCAACTTCTCCTATGCATTCATTAACACATTATGTACAAAATCTATTAATGATTACTTTTGAATCAATAAATGTTACTGTTGCTTACAGTAGTTCACCCTTATCTGAGGTTTCTTTTTCCACAGTTTCAGTTACCCATGCTCATACCTGGTCTAAAATGTTAAAAAGAAGATTCCAGAAATAAACAATTTATAAGCTTGTTTGTTTGCTTTAGGCAACATTTTAGAGAGTTTATGTCCTCTCTCCCTAGAACTATATCCTTTAATCCACACTTGGGGATAATTGATGGCATTGTTCAGGAAGGTAGCTCAAATGGGTTGAAGCTGTAATTTTTTATCCAGGAAGATAGACACGACACCATTTTTTTTTTTTTTTTTTTAATGCTGGTTTCCAGGGAACCAGCTCCTGCTGAATGGGGCCTGATAGAAATTCCAGATAGAACTCTCATGGATTCTGCTGAACCATAAAGTGCCACTTAACAGACAATTTGCGCAGTCTGTGAACTGCTCCCATTCACTAAACTTCTTTTTTAGCTGTTGCAGACTTTATCTCATCAAACTCTTATCTTCTTACTACACAGAGCAGCATTTTAAATGATACATTTTAGAAAAGAAGGAGGAGAGAAGGCATTTCATGAATAACTGAAACCGGACAACAGCTAAGAAGATGCCTGTCTGTCTTATGACAATGGAGACCCAAACCCTGAATCTTGACTTATTCTAGGCCTGTCTGATCCTTTTCACCTATTTAGGACCTCTTACCACTATCATATATTTGCAAGATGACCCATGGTTCTTTTTCCAGGTGTCACTGTGAATGTCAAAAGTTTTAAATTGCATGCTGTTCTGAGTAGTGAGATGAAAGCTCATGCAATCTTGCCCGGGAAGTGAATCATTCCTTTGTTCAGCCTGGTCACACTGTATACATTACCTGCCTGTGTTAGTCACTTAGTTGTCCTCTCCATCATCAGATAGAAAAAACATAGTATATTTAGGGTTTGGTACTATCTGAGGTTTCAGGGATCCACTGGGGATCTTGGATCCCTGTAGACAAGAGGGAATTATTGTACTAATATTTTAGGCCTAGTTTACATTTAGGATAACACAGGTAACATTTTTCTGTGTGTGCACCAGCTATCAAAAAATAGATGGGGCAAGTTTTAAATTTTGACTTTTGGTTACTGATGAAATCCCCTGCCAAATATATTCATTGCCTATTTTGTCTCTCCTTGTAGTGTTTCTCTTCTTCCCCCTACCCCCCGGCTTTTTTTTTCTCTTGGAGTCTTTTCATTTCCCACTCATTTGTTATCTATCAAAATAATGCTGACATATTTCTTATATATATAGTTCCCTGGAAATTCATGCTGGTGTTTTTGCTTCCTTCTGGTTAGGGCTCCAGTTTCATTCTAATCTCTATAACCTCTTTGGCATCATTCATTTTCTTAGAAGTCTCTCTATATGCATGCCAAACTAACGAGAAATACTTTCTCAGTCTCCGTTGGCATGCATAAAATTCCTTAGTTCTTCTCCTCTTGTCCTCAAACATAGTTTCTGTTTATCTGGGCCTCCTGAGTTCTGGTAGACTCAGCAGCAATCCCTGACAAGGTACGTACTGTGGAAAGCCTGCTTGTTAAATAAAGAATTCCAAGTCTCACACCATCCTGCCCAGATGAACCACTATTTAGTCTTCATTTGTTATTGGGTTGACAGCACTAAACAAAGAGTTCCTGCTTCACGTGATAGCTCTTAAAAATCGTTTTAATTACTGCTTTTGATACTGCACAGTAACTACATCCCCCAGACAAACTATTGGAGATGGAAGGATTACAATGGGAGTAGAATAGGGAATGTTTGCCTCCAGAACAATGAGCATAATGAATGAAATATGGGACGGGCGCTGCTGAAAGGCTTTTAGGGTTTATCTTTTTGCGCTCAGAAATATTTCTTGTTCATTTTCCACCTCTGGTTTAAGAAGGCAAAGAAACAATGGCCTCTTAACAGTGTTTTTGAGATGACCTTTCTGTCTTCAGTGTCTGGATAGAAAACTATAGCTCCCTGGAGCTAGAATCAAAGAAACCTTGTGGGAAAAAAAAAAAAAAGGGCAGTAAAGCTCCCAGGCAGATAAGGCCTTGGACCATTATTTCCAGAAAGAATATAAACAGAAGTTCCAGAAATAACATAAAGTCAGACTTCATGAACTATTCATCACATCTGATTTAATGGGATCATTATAACTGGCATTCAGCATTCGTTAATAGCATCTAAGATACAGATGCTTTTTTTTTTTTTTTTTGACTGCTGAATGAATAATGGTCCATGATTTAGGTTTTCTTAATGGCTCCTTAATAGCAACTCTTTTGGCAAGAAAAGCTGGTCAAATGTATGACATTTATTTTATATTAGCAGCTTGGAAAATGTGCATGTTTGTAATCAAGGTATATTTTTACATTACATCTCTAATGATTTTTTATGAAAAGTAGATGGTTACAAGGAGTGAATCTCCAGCTTAAGTATCAAATGGCAGCATATTAGCTAGTGACGGGAGAAAAAATGCAGATACTAGGATAGTATTGCAGATATATAAAGCAAGCAAAAATCTTACATTTTCCAGAGTTCATCACTTTATGGATACTTTTACAAGCTACAAATTCATGGGCTAGTATTTTCCTTCTGTTTGCAAGAAATCATGTTGTACAAAAAGAGCAGATAGAAGCCATTCTTTTGTTCCACTCTCACCTATGACTTTCCCTAAAGGTACATTCTCTGTACTTTCTGGTGTGACATAAGAAGAAGACGCACCATTTCCTTTGATATCTAGCCTTAAGGAAATTTCCAGATGAGCAAGAATATTGTGTCCCATCCCCTAAAGTTTTCCTGAGCCTCCTGATCTGGGATCCTATTAATTATAAGCCTCAATTTGTTGCTGACATCAAAGGGACCGTCATGTACAGAAAGGCTCAGAGTGGCGTGACAAATAAGCTACCAGACCAATAAAAGGGCCGGCTGGCACTTTTGCTGACATCGTGTATTAGTTCGTTTTTATGCTGCTGATAAAGATATACCCGAGACCTGGCAATTTACAAAAGAAGGGTTTAATTGGACTTACAGATCCACATGGCTGAGGAGGCCTCACAATCATGGTGGAAGGCAAAGAGGAGCAAGTCACATCTTATGTGGATAGCAGAAGGCAAAAAAAAAAAAAAAAAAGAGCTTGTTCAGGGAAACTCCACCTTATAAAGCCATCAGATCTCATGAGCGTTATGCACTATCATGAGAACAGTGCAGGAAAGACCCACCCTCATAATTCGATCACCTCCCACTGACCGGGTCCCTCTCACAACATGTGGGAATTCAAGATGAGATTTGGGTGCGGACATATCCAAACCACATCACATGGTGTGTATTGTTGATGTAGGTTAGAGTTACTATGACAATATAGAATAATGAAATCTATGTAATTGGAAAAGGAACTAATTTAAACATTACGTTCCACTCCCCAGCTCAGATTGTAAAACACACATCTACTTTTGAATGTTTCAATTAAATGTTTTGGACCGCCATATAGCTTCTGTTGAAAATACTCCCTTTTCTTCCCTCTCGTCATTCCTTATGATAATCTTGAGTCCTCCAGGGTTTTCACAATTATCTTTTGGATGTATTATACAAATTTGCACTCTTGCTTCCCAGAATTTCCAACTCCATATTTCAGTGGCTTCTACCAGAGAAAAAGGAACATTACCTTACTATTTTCACGTTGGAAGGGAGCAGCTCATTTTCCCCATGTCTCTTTTCTCTCAGAACCTTCTGCATGTTTCTTGCTGGCTCCTTTTTCCAGCCCACATTTTCACTAGCTGTAACCAAGGTACATATATGCTTTCCAAAAGGAAACCCCTTTCCCATCCTCACAGTCAAAGTAATCCCATGATTAGCACAGCTTTTACATCCTGCACCCCTGCAATGACCCTGCTATGGATGTGTGGATCTAGGCTCCTGTTCAGTATTGCAGTTATGATCATTAATTTTATATGTAATCTCACTTGATTTCTTTCTATTGACTCTAAAATATTTATTAGTAATTATTCCCTTGAGTACTTTACAGATAAGCAAACGGAGGAAAGAAATGTTGGAATGTGCTCAATAGTGCTGAAAACTAGGTGAAGAGAATAATTTTCTGTGGAGCTTTTTGAACAGTACTTTGGGTTCTTTTTTAATAAATAGAACTCAGGAATTGGTGCTTTTAACAAGTGCTTCAGGTGGTTCCGGTGCAGTTGGTTACAAAACCTACATTTGGGAACCTCAATCAGACAACACAATTGGTTGTAACCATGGAAACTAGGTTATCCATATTTCTTTTTCTAGTTCACTTCAGTAATTGCCATTACAATTCAAAATTAGCTTCCAATCGAGAACAACGGTGTTATTTTCAGAAGTGTTAAAATGAGAACATATATTTTTTCTCAAGGCAGTTTTCTTTCAAGTAGAAAGATGAGTAAATCAGGACCCTTGTAGTTATGCTCTACTTGCAAAATTTGAGCAGGTTTGCTATTTCATTCCTGGGCTTCTTTTCATTTTTAACTTCTTGATATTATAGGTCAAGTATCATAGTAATCCATGTTTCTGTCCATGACTAAATTGAATTAACTTCAGAAGAACAGTCAGTGTTATTCTCAAACCTCAGCATTAACACCATTTCTCATCCAAATGGACATGCAGGTCAATACTAGGGTAAGGAGGCTTAATTATATTTTGTACACTTTTATATTAATATTTATTAATACTAATAGAACTAATTTTAATCTAATGGAAACCTAATTTTACTCGAATCTAATATTTTCTCTTTAAAGACTTGTGTGCTACCTTGTTTGTAAGAATCTCAATTCATTTGAACAATAACCTCATCCCTCATACTTCTTTGAATTAGGAGTACAGGTATATAGTGTATAAGGAAACAAAAAAGCATTATATTTGTCAATGTGCTTAATTATTTCTGTGACCTTGATGATAGGTAAATTGTTTGAATGAGATTATTTAATTTTCTTCCTGTTTCCTTTAGTATCAAGTTGCTTCCTAGGAATTAACACAAAACACATCCTGGTGTTTACATGAATAGTTTGATTACCTGAATAAGCTATGACTGAAAATTTGACAAATTAGAAGAGCATTTCTTTACACAGTTGAATACAATTGCTCTGAAGAGATTAAATGTCTAACAACATGGAGATCAGCATAAATAGAATTGAAGACAAAACTTAACATTTCAAAAATTTGCATAGAGCAACTATATTTCGTAAGAGAGAACACTGAATTATATACTTTAGAGTGAATATTAAGTTCAAGCAGTGCTGTAAAAGTGTGTTTATTTTGTTGATGTTAAGCTGGATTATTTTATCCCAAGGCAAATCAGCGGGTCTGTGCAATGCCATTAGCATTTTCTAGCCACGATTTAAATAAAAGCCTAGCCCATTAGCAGGGCATGAATAGTTCTCTCTGAGCAGTGCTGGTATTGATGAAGGCCTTGGAAGTATTAGCCGAAGAGGTAAGGTGATAGATTGGATTTTGAAGAGTTTAGTTTTTTCCTCTTTGCTTTCTAAAGGTAGTGAAAGGAGAAGCTTAGTCTTTGTGATAAAATTCTAACCTGTCACCTCTTTAATTTAAAATCAATGTAAATTTGGTTGGGAGTCTGCACTACAATTTAAGATTGCTTAATGTTAAGTGTTATTAATAGGATGTGAGAATCAAGGAGAAGGGTGTGTGTGTATGAGTGCACATGAACATGTGCACATGCTTAAGTAAATGTGTTTGTAATGTACTTAATAAAGGTGCTGGCGAAAAGTTAAACTAGCAGGAATTAGTGAGAACAGCCAGAATTACTGATTTGACTGGTGCTACCCAAGAAGAAAATATGCCTAACATTTTGGAGAAGGGAAATTAATGAAGAAGAAGCACTAAGAAAGCAGCAAGATAGAGGAGACAGAGCCAGTATTTCCAGAAGCCAACTGGTTACCCAGAAAACACCTCCCTCTACAGGGTGCTAGACACTCTGTGGATTTACTGCATTTCTGTCTGTTCTCTGTCTTTGCATAATAAAAAACTTATTTATTTGTTGTTTAGTTCACCAAAAACTGACAAAGCTGTAGTGGGTTTGTTCAAACTATACTCTTAATAGCCTACATAATGTATGAATTACTATGTTCCTTTAATCATTTATAATTAGAAAATCGAGGGTATTATGCATTTTTGATGGTTAATGTCACTGAGATCTGATAGTCTAATAGATCCATTCCATTTCCGAGATACCTGCCCAGGAAACCTTGGTTATGTCATCCCCTCTCCTAGACAAGGTTCATGACCAACTGAAAAAGTGTTTCTCTTAAACTTTCCCTTTTTCTTCTATATCATCCTGCTTTTATTAAGAAACTCCTAGTTGGGACCAAATATAATGCAACTGACAAAACCATTGATTACATATGTCAATATATTCATTTTTATCATGATGAAAATTTTGTTATTTTTGTGTTTATGTTTCCCAGCTCATCTTACTAGAGAAGAGGCAATGTATATTCCACTGCTATATCTCTAGCAGTTACTACAGTATCTGGCATACCATATTAGCTTAATAAATATTTAATACTTTTAACAATTTCTTTTGGAAATCAAACTTCTATTCACATATTGTCATATGCTAGGTTAATTAGTTAAGTGTGCAAATTGAAGTCCCACTCCCAGGATTGGAATCCAGTTACTCCTAGTTATGTAACCTTGGGCAAATTCTTTTTGTAAAATAAGACTGATAACAGTGTCTATTTCATGAATTGTTAATCAAAGGCTGTGCTAAATACCTGGCCCAGAGAAAATGTTCAATATATCTTAGCTACTAATATCATTTAAGGTGAATTATTTAATAGATGCTACATTTCATTTATTACATGTTGATTTTCCCTAACTTAACTTAATTCACAGTGGTTAACTTTAACCCCAATTTTTCTGGATATCTTTATCTCCTTCCCCAATCCTACTACTTCAAAGAACCAGCTACAAGAAGCAAATTATAATTCAGCTAACTTGTTTGGAAATACTTGTCAAAATGAATCGGTTGTAAACCTTCAACAAAAGCTATCTGAAATCAAGACAGGTAAGTATTAAGTGGTAAATGCTGAGATGTAATTCATCTTAACAAATACCTATTAAGAACCAACTAGATGCTCAGCAATGTGCTAGAAAAAGAAGAAAATAATTACATTTATCGATTGCCTATTCTAAACTTCCTTGTGCTCAATGCAACATACATCATCTTATTTAAGTTCTCAAAATCATGCTGTGGAGTAGGTATTCTAATTTATGTAATGATTCCAAGTCAATGCATGCTTTTCTACTCTTTTTCTACTAAAGCTCATTGCTAGGCACAATGGAGCAGATTTAATGAATAAAGGCAGGGCTTTAAACAAAACTGTCTAATAACGCATAGAATGAATGGTAGTGCTAGGACAGTGGTTTCCTACCACTTAACTCTAGCCATGGGACTCTAGCAAAATAAAAGTCCACCATATGAAATAAACCAGTAAGTGCTGCTCTGGTGGAAATAGGGGTAATGACATCAAAACCACTTGATGTCTCCTTTTCCTTTTTTACTTCATTATGAGGCAGCACTTATTTCCCTTAGCACTGAACTCAGTTAATTCAGACTGGTTGCAAAACAATTATCCCCAATTTACAGATTGAGAGTAATCTGAGCCCAAGAGATGTTAAGTAAGTGGTTGCCCCATTTCCTTATTAACCATCATTTTCCAGACAATTAGATGTGCTCAAGGAATTTTAATTCCATACTGTGTCTGAGGCCTGTTTTGTAACAGAAAGAGCCATGTTGGCCAAAGCTTCTTAGATGATGCTTGTATAAAATTTATACATTGAACACTTCTTATTAAAATAAAGGAATGTGTTCAAAATTTTTATTTCACCAATTGCACAAAGTATTATATCATTTTAACTATTAATATATCACTTGGAATGGTGACAGGTCTTACATGGCCTGCACAACCTCAATGAGATGACAAGATCAGGCAATGGTTAGAGGAGATTCATCTGTACAGACAAATTCTGCAGAAAGTGTGGGAGGTGCTGGCCTGCCTGGTAAGGGTTTTGGTTACATTTTTTAGACTATGCAAATATATCGATATATTGAAATTAATGGGATCTAGATTTCTCACTGTTAGAGAAGGGACAAACAGATATGGAAAGGGTAAAGAATTTTAAAAAGCCTATAGTATTGGATTAAAATCGCAGGTGTAGATGTGAACTCACATTATATACACATACACACATACGAATGCACATATATACTATATATAAAGACGCAACTAATACATGACCTGATCCTGGATTTGATCTGACACTAGAAGGGAGAGTGTTTATAAGGCCAATATAAAACATGTTACAAAACTGTGGAATCTGGATAAAGAGTCCATGTGAGCCCTTTGTGGTATTCTTGCTAGTTATTTTGTGTTGAAATTATTTTAAAATATTACATCAGAAAGTTAATATATTATGTGTTTATTTGATTTATTAAACTTCCACATTAAAATCTGTTATCCCTTAAGCTTCCAAATTTAGGTTAAAAATCTAAATAGTCTACTTATAGACTTAATAAATTTTAACAACCACTTGTGGTAAGCCTATTTATTAATACAAATCACAATTTCAAATATTTTAAACTGCATTAATATGTTATATATTTTATATGTAATTTCTTTTAAAATATCTAAATTGACTACTGTAAGAACAAAACATTTCCATTTGTTTAATAACTATAATATAATAATATATTTATTATTGTTAAAATTTCTTCTTAAAATTATAAATTTGTATTAATCAATTATATATTTTAGTTGGAATTGCCAGAATAACTTACATTAATAAACCCAAATTTGCCTAAACATTAGCACACTTAAAATCTACACATTATTCTTTTGTTCTTGGATTACTCATGGTGGAAGAAGCTGGCTGCTTTGTGATGAGGGAACTTAGACCTGCAAAGAAGCCATTATAGTGAGGAACTAAGAGCTTTAGTGAATAGCTAGTGAGGAACTGAGTCCTGCCAACAACCATGTGAGTGAGAATAACATTTGATCTAGTGCTGGTTGAGTCTCCAGATGATTGAGTTCCAGCCAATGGCTTGATTGCATCCTCATGAGACTCTGAACGAGAATCATCTGATTAAGCTACTCTGTTTCTTGCCCTAAGAAATAATAAAGGTTATTTTAATCTGGTAAACTTCGAGATAATTTGTTTATGTAACAAGAATGGGAGAAAATTTTTGCAATCTACTCATCTGACAAAGGGCTAATATCCAGAACCTATAAAGAAAATCAAATTTACAAGAAAAAAACAAACAACCCCATCAAAAAGTGGGCAAAGGATATGAACAGACACTTCTCAAAAGAAGACATTTATGCAGCCAACAGACACATGAAAAAATGCTCATCATCACTCGCCATCAGAGAAATGCAAATCAAAACCACAATGAGATACCATCTCATACCACTTAGAATGGCAATCATTAAAAAGGCAGGAAACAACAGGTGCTGGAGAGGATGTGGAGAAATAGGAACACTTTTACACTGTTGGTGGGACTGTAAACTAGTTCAACCATTGTGGAAAATGTGGAAAACAGTGTGGCGATTCCTCAAGGATCTAGAACTAGAAATATCATTTGACCCAGCCATCCCATTACTGGGGATATACCCAAAGGATTATAAGTCATGCTGCTATAAAGATGCATACACACGTATATTTATTGCAGCACTATTCACAATAGCAAAGACTTGGAATCAACCCAAATGTCCATCAGTGACAGACTGGATTAAGAAAATGTGGCACATATACACCATGGAATACTATGCAGCCATAAAAAAGGATGGGTTTGTGTCCTTTGTAGGGACATGGATGCAGCTGGAAACCATCATTCTCAGCAAACTATGGCAAGAACAGAAAACCAAATACCGCATGTTCTCACTCATAGGTGGGAATTGAACAATGAGATCACTTGGACACAGGAAGGGGATCATCACACCCTAGGTCCTATTGTGGGGCGGGGGGAGCGGAATAGCATTAGGAGATATACCTAATGCAAATGACGAGTAAATGGGTGCCAACATGGCACATGTATACATATGTAACAAACCTGCACGTTGTGCACATGTATCCTAGAACTTTAATAAAAAAGAAAAAAGGAAAAAAACCAATAGATAATTAATGTACTTTTCATGCAAATTTTCTGAGTTTGCCTTCTCAGTTCCTATGGCTTACTAAATGACTGAAAGTAGCAGCTTATATGTGACTGAATTTTTGCATTCAGTGCTGATAGAATGTACTGAGCCCTGTATATAGTTGTCATATCAGTGACTGCATAATTTGAAGTACAGCACCAAAAATGAAGGCAGTCACATAAGCACCCTTAGATTCAAACCTAAGTTACTTCATTCTTACTTCTAATAACAAAAGGCTGCAAACTTTATCCAGTCTACTTCTATTTACTTGATTGAATTTTGTATTTCTTTGGATGTAAAGGTATATACATTTATTCCCAACAAGGTCTAAACATCTTTGGATTTAAAGGAATCTTGCATTTTTTTCATCTACTTTCTGCCTAACACACTATTGCTTATTTTAAATTATATTCAGTGATGTTCTGATGTCTCTCATGGCTTCCTCCATTTAGACACAACTTCTAATATTCCTGTGGTTGTATTTCTTTAGTGCAGTCATTTTCCTGTCTTATCTCTATGCCTGTATTAACTTCAGCTATTCAGCCTACCATGGTTTTTCCTTTTAGCTCTATCACATGATCACTTATCCATTTTTCAAGGCCCAATTCTATAGAACTCTCTTCTTAACTATACTCTCTCAATGGAAGGAGAATTGTTCCTCTGTGTTTCTGAAATCTGTTGCTGGAAAATGAAAAAAAAAAAAAAAGCACAAAGTTCATTTTCCTCCTCTTTGTGGCCTGAATTCCAATATTAATGCACGCTGTTAAGAACAGTCAATGGATTTCACCTCTGCGTACTGTATAATACCTAACACTGTTGAGGGGGAAAGGATATAACCCCATTGAATCACTTTATTGTTATATAAACAACAAATTTGTTGTTGTTGTTGTGTAAAATTGTGTTAGAATTTGTTGAATAATAGTAGTAACTTGTTTCCTGTGAAGCTACTGTTATTGTTAAGCTCTAAAGAAAAAAAAAATATATATATATATATATATCTCAGAATACTTAGCGCCTAGGCAATGCGAGAATGAAGCTGTCCCACATGCTAATATTGGTGGTAATGATTTCTAATATAAACATTCTTCACTAGATATTCTGCTCATAGCACTAAGTTTGTTTGAGCACACAGAACCTAGGAGTGTGTAACTTATAGTAAACATTTGGTAAAAACATGTTGAACAGATGACAATAGCAGCTCAGAGAAGTGCATAATGTTGAGAAATGAACACACACACACACATACACACACACTCATCTTCAAAGTGCTAAAACTGCTCAGTATTGAGTGAGATTGGTGAGGAAGTATCTATTAATTAGTTCTCCAGAGTAAAGCTAGAAATCTTGAACTAAAAAAAGAATTTTCCCTTTTACTTTAGCTATAGATTTTTAGAACTGCAAATAGCAACATAGAAAAAAAGTTTTTGCCATTTAACCTGTGAAACATAAGCATAATTCATTTTCATTTTATATGTACATGGAAAATATTTTTGCTTTTATAGATTGATTTTTTTTCTTTTATCCAACTATCTCCTGGAGTAGCTTAAAGTAAACATCACATTGACTTCATTAATTTCATGTTATTCCATAATTTGTGTTCTTATTTTCAAGTAGAAAAATTAAAGTTTCACTGCATTTTAAACTCAGTTTTTGCCTACAAATGAAAATTTGCCATTTAGTCAGATATAGCTAATGTGTAAATAAAACCAAAGCATGTGATTTTGAAACTGTGTTAGTAAAGAATACATTTCAGTTGGGATACAATGGTGGAAAGAAAAGGGAAAGAAAACAAAAATTCTTAGGTCATGGTGTGTACCGCAATATTAAAACATTTGATTTACTGCATAATTCTCTTTGGATTATTTTACACAGTGGAAAATGTTGTATAGTATCTGTTTAGCTCTCTTGATTATTTCATGCAACATAAAGGGTATTTTTCTTTTGATACAAAACTGACAATCTATGGGTAAAATTTCAGCAAAAAAATAAGGTGCTATTTCTATTTACTCTGAAAAGGACAGTATTGAAAAATACTTAGTTTTTGTAGAATAGGTGATGTGACAGTCTAGATCATAGTGACTATTTACAGTATCTTTTTGGGGTTCAATAAAGGAGAAATGAAGAAATAAAATTGTCATTTTCTTGGAGTTCTATCTAAGTTTTCATTCCCATGACCAACATAAAGCATGTTTGTTGGGAGCAATCTTTGATTGGAATGAGACACTTGGTCCGATCATAGAAAGATGGGTGGCCTAAAGAGTTCTTGCCTCACCAGCTTTTAGAACAAAACCAGTGGCATGTGTGCATTACTTGTCCTTTGTTAAACTTTAAGGAGTTTTTCTCTGGCAATGCATGACACAGTTCTGTTGAAAGTTTTTAACAAGATTGCATTGGGGTCAGTGTGCATCAGAATTTACAGCTAGAGTGCTTGTGTTAGTTATAGAGAACAACCATCAGTGCAAAATATCAGAATGATCTGAAAAACATTATAACACAGAGAGGAGATGCTGACTAATCAAAGTTTTGTTCCATTGTTATGTCTGGTACTTTGATGCACAACTCAGCTAACTTTCTTGTGGTAGAGAATATGACAGTACATTTTCATCACGAGTATGTTTCATCATACTCTTTGTTACAGCCATTTCAGCTTTTTTTTTTTTTTTTTTTGAGACTGAGTCTCGCTCTGTCACCCAGGCTGGAGTGCAATGGTGAGATCTTGGCTCACTGCAAACTCTGCCTCTTGGGTTCAGGCAATGATCTGCCTCAGCCTCCCGAGTAACTGGGACTACAGGCGCCTGCCACCATGCCCAGCTAATTTTTTTGTATTTTTTTAGTAGAAACAGGGTTTCACCATGTTAGCCAGGCTGGTCTCGATCTCCTGACCTCGTGATCTGCCCACCTCAGCCTCCCAAAGTTCTGGGATTACAGGTGTGAACCACCGCACCCAGCTATTTCAGCTTTTCAATTCTACTTTGTCTCCTTAGCTCCTATTTTCCCAAACTGCCACTTTGTGAAACCTTCAATAGATGCCTACCTCTCACCAAATAAAAGCTAAATGACTGTCTTACGTCATACGGCCCATTGTGTCTTATGGTTCTTTATGATTTGGTTTCTATCTACCTTTTTACCCTTACCTCTTATCCCAGGATACCTAGTTAAGCCGTAGGAAGCTGCTCAGAATTGCAACCTTACATTTTGATACCTCTAACTCTTTATGCATGCTAGTCTTTCTCCCTTTATTGTCTTTCTTTGCTTTATACACTTGGAAAATTCCTATTCATCCTTCAACACACAGTTCTGATGTCATCCCCAACATCACCTTCCTTCTCTGTCCAGAACTAGAATCTTTTCCTTAAATATACAATATCAATTTTTATTTTAGATTCATGGGATACATATGCAGGTTTGTTGCAGGTAAATTGCCTGACACTGAGGTTTGGGATATGAATGATACCATCACTAAGGTAGTGAGCATAGTATCCAATAGTTACTTTTTCAACATTTGTCCCTCTCCCTCCCTCCTCCACTAGTCCCCAGTGTCTATTGTTGCTATCTTTATGTCCATAAGTACCTAATGTTTAGCTCTCATTTATAAGTATGAATATGTGGTATTTGCTTTTCTGTGTCTGCATTAATTTGCTTAGGATAATGGCCTCCAGCTGCACCTATGTTTCTGTAAAGGACATGATTTCATTGTTTTTCAAGGCTGCATAGTATTCCATAGTGTATTTGTACTAGATTTTCTTTATCCAATCAATCATTGATGGACATTTGGGTCTATTCCATGTCTTTGTTATTGTAAATAGTGCTGCAATGAACATATTGGTGCATGTGTCTTTTTGATAGAATGATTAATTTTCTTATGGACATACAACCAGAAAGAGTATTGCTGGGTCAAATGGTAGTTCTGTTTTAAGTTCTTCGAGAAATCTCCAAACTGCTTTTCACAGTGGCTTAACTTATTTACATTCCCATCAGCAGTGTATAAGCATTCCATTTTATCTACAGCCTCACCAATATCTATTGCTTTTTAACTTTTTAATAATAGCCATTTTGACTGTTGTAAGATGGCTTCTCATTTTGGTTTTGATTTGCATCTCTCTGATGGTTAGTACTGTTGAGCATTTTTTTCATATGTTTTTTGGCCATTTGTATGTCTTCTTTTAAGAAGTGTCTGTTCATGTCTTTTGCTCACTTTTTAATGGGAATTTTTGTTTTTTGCTTGTTAAATTGTTTGCATACCTTACAGATTCTGGATATTAGACCTTTGTCAGATACATACCAGCAAATATTTTCTCCCATTATGTTAGTGTTGGTTGTCTGTTTATCAATTTGTTTTCTGGTTTTGCGGAAGCTCATTAGTTTAATTAGATCCTAGTTGTTAATATTTGTTTTGGTTGCAATTGCTTTTGAGGACTTAGTCATAAATTATTTCCCAAGACTGATGTCCAGAATGGGGTTTCCTGGTTTCTTTCTAGAATTATTATAGTTTGAGGTCTTGTATTTAAATCTTTAATCTATCTGGAGTTAATTTTTTGTATAATTTTGAAAGGTAGGGTTTGAGTTTCATTCTTCTGCATATAGCTAGTCAGCTATTCCAGCACCATTTGTTGAATAGTGAATCCTTTCCCCATTGCTTATTTTTGTCATGTTTGTCAAGATTAGAAGACTGTAGGTGTGTGGTGACTTTATTTCTGGGTTCTTTATTCTGTTCCATTGGTCAATGTGTCTGTTTTTGTACCAGTACTGTGCTGTTTTGGTTACTATTACCTTATAGTATAGTTTGAAATCAGGTAATGTAATGCCTCTGGTTTTGTTCTTTTTGCTTAGGAATTCTCTGGCTATTTGGGCTTCTTTTTGGTTCTATATGAATTTTAGAATTTTTTTTTCTAATTCTGTGAAAAATGGCATTGATAGTTTGATAGGAATAGCAGTGGATCTGTAGATTAGTTTGGAAGCATGGATGTTTTAATAATATTAATTATTCTTACCCATGAGCATGGAATATCTTTTCCATTTGCTCAGATTCTCTGATTTCTTTCAGTAGTGTTCTATAGTTCTTGCAGAGATATTTCATCCCCTTGGTTAGATATATCTGTAGGCATTTCATTTTTTGTGACTATCATAAATGGAGTTGTGTTCTTGATTTGGCTTTTAGCTTGAACATTATTTATGTATAGAAATGCTATTAATTTTTGTATGTTGATTTTGTAGTCTGAAACTTCATTGAAATTGTTTATCAGTTCCCAGAGCCCTTTGTCAGAGACTTTAGAGTTTTCTAGGTATAGAATCATATCATCAATGGAGAGAGTATAACTTCTTCTTTTCCTTTGGATGCACTTTATTTCTTTTTCTTGCCTGATTGCTCTGGCGAGGACTACCAGTACAATGTTGAATAGTAGTGGTGAGTGGACATCCTTGTCTTGTTCCAGTTCCAAAGGGGAATGCTTCTACCTTTTTTCCATTCAGTATGATGTTGGCTATGAGTTTGTCATGGATGGCTCTTATTATTTTGAAGTATGTTCCTTCAATGCCTAGTTTTGTTGAGGGTTTTTATCATGAAGGAATTTTGGACTTTACTGAAGGCTTTTTTTTTTTTTTTTTAACCTCTATTGAGATGGTCATATAGTTTTTGTTTCTAATTCTATTTATGTGTTGGATCACATGTGTTGATTTGCATTATGTTGAACCAAACTTCTATCCCAAGAATGAAGCCTACTTGATCATGGTGAATTAACTTTGTGATGTGCTGTTGGACTCAGTTTGTTAGTATTTTGTTGCATATTTTTACATCTATGTTCATCAGGAATATTGGCCTATAATTTTCTTTTCTGTTGTTGTCTGCCAGATTTTGGTATTAGGGTGATGCTGGCTTTGTAGAATGTGTTAGGGAGAATTCTCTCCTCCTTGATTTTTTGGAATAGTTTCAGTAGAATTGGTACCAGTTTTTCTTTCTACATATGGTAGAATATAGCTGTGAATTTATCTGTTCCAGGGCTTTTTTGGTTGGTAGTTTTTTTATTACTGATTCAATTTTGGAACTCATTATTGGTCTGCTCAGGGTTTTAGAACTAATGTCATATATATATACACACATATATATAAATTATTGAATTATCATCATGCCTAACTATCTTTCTCCACTTGTGTAATCCTTGAGTCTTATCCATTTTTTTTGCATCCTGTGTATAACACCTAAGGATAGTCCCTGAAACATACTAGATATTTAATAAATGTGACTGAATTAAAAAGTGCATAGCATTTTACTACATCTCCTTGGTGGCTGTGTTTCTCCTGGCTAGCAAGCTATACTAAGAATCTATTTATACAATTTAATTTTCTTTCATTTCCAGTATTTTAATGGTCTATCATTTTCATTCATTTTTTTCCCTGAATTATATGAACTACATTAGTGGCAGAGCATATCTCCCTAATCAGAAACTCAGATATTTTACAATATGCCCTATTGAACAAAACCTCAATACCAGGAAGGAATTTTAAATGACCCCTAGCTACTATAACTGTCACTACAAAGTCCATTTGTAACCCATGTAAATATTGTCTATCAAATAGTTAAGGAGTTATTATCTGAGCTATTATGAACAGGGTGTAATCTTACAAAGGAAGTATTGCAGTATCCATTTCCCTACATATTATTTTCAGCATTAATTGAATTTAAAAGTGTTTATTCTTCTCTCCAAAAAGTAATACAAAAAAATACTTCCTATTTTCCCAGTATGGTCAGAGCACTAAGGCACCTAACTAGCTAGGCAGGAGAACATAGAGAGGAAACAGAATAGAGAGCAAAGGAAAGCCACAGGCCACCAAATATAAAGAGAAGCAATTTCCTGGTAGTTGGTAAACAGCAGGTTTTAGGATTTGGCAGATTATAAAAAGCTACTTTTTAAAAATGCAATTGATTAAGAAGTGTATTTAAAGTAGACTTCATATAAACTTATGAGCCAAGACTAAGTATTTTCCCAAATAAAGCTAGGTTTAAGTAATAAATAAAGTAATAAATAAATAAAGTAATAAATAAAGCTAGGTTTAAGTAAATAAAGCTAGGTTTAAATAAATAAAGCTAGGTTTAAGTAATTAATACTCTTTATCAAAGGAAAAAGTAGAGTATGACAAATAGAAAAAAGATACTCAGAACAAAGAAAAGGAAGATAAATCAGGATTATAGATGATATATTTGATTCAAGTCTTTTTCCAATTCTAAACTTTGAATTAGAAATTTATAACAGACTACCCTGGGTAGACTGCATAGTCTGCTAAATATATTTATGCCCATAGGAACCATATAGTTTGAGTTCAAGGCACTCTCAAGTTTATGTGTTCGTATTACTGTTAGAAGAATTCCTCTGTTAGCTTGTGTTTGTTTATTTTCAACAAGTTTTGTGCTTGGTTTATATGCTCACTATAGAAGATACAGAACAAGTCATAATGTGAGAAAATAGATGATATTGTTTTGCTCTGTGTCCCTACCCAAATCTCATCTTGAATTGTAATCCCCACGTTTCAAGGGAGGGATCTGTAATACCCATGTGTCAAAGGAGGGAGGTGATTGGATCATAGAGATGGTTTCCCCCATGCTGTTCTCATGATAAGTGAATGAGTTCTCATGAGATCTGATGGTTTTATAGGCATCTGTCATTTTCCCTGCTTGCACTTCTCTCTCCTGCTGCCTTAAGAATAAGGTGTCTACTTCCCCCTTCTGCCATGATTGTAAGTTTCCGGAGGCCTCCCCAGTCATGTGTAACTGTGAGTCAATTAAACCTCTCTCTTTTATAAATTGCCTAGTCTTGGGTATTTCTTTATAGCAGTGTGAAAATGGACTAGTAAAATAAATTGGTACTGCAGATGGTGGGGCACGGCTACAAAGATACTTGAAAATGTGGAAGCGACTTTGGAACCCGGTAATGTGCAGAGGTTGAAACAGTTTGGAGGGCTCAGAAGAAGACAGGAAGAAGTGGTAAAGTTTTGAACTTCCTAGAGATTTGTTGAATGGTTTTGACCGAAATGCTGATAGTGATGTGAACAATGAAGTCCAGGCTGAGGTGGTCTCAGATGGATATGAGGAACTTATTGGGAACTGGAGTAAAGGTCACTCATGCCATGCTTTAGCAAAGAGGCTGGTGGCATTTTGCCCCTGCTGTAGAGATCTGTGGAACTTTGAGAGAGGTAATTTAAGGTATCTGGTAAAATGAAAACTGTTGAGTTTGGGAGACATGATTTAGGGTACCTGGTAAAAGAAATTTCTAAGCAGCAAATCATTCAATATGTGACCTGGATTATTTTGAAAGCATTCCGTTTTATGCATACCCAAATAAATGGTTTGAAATTGGAACTTTATATTGAAAAGGGAAGCAAAGAGTAAAAGTTTGGGAAATTTGCAGCCTGACGAAGTAACAGAAGAAAAAAAACCACATTTTCTGGGGAGAAATTCAAGCTGGCTGCAGAAATTTGCATAAGTAACAAGGAGCCAAATGTTAATCACCAAAACAATATGACAAATGTCTCCAGGGGATGTCAGAGAACTTGGTGGCAGCCCCTCCCATCAGAGACCCAGAGGCCTAGGAGGAAAATAGGCTTTGTGAGACAGGCCCGGAGTCCCCACTGCTCTGGGCACCTTGGACATGGTGCCCTGAGTTCAGCTGCTTCAGCTCCAGTCATGGCTAAAAGGGGCCAAGGTACAGCTTGGACCATTTCTTCAGAGGATCCAAGCCCCAATCCTTGGCAGCTTTCATGTGGTGTTGGACCTGTAGTGCACAGAAGTCAAGAATTGAGGTTTCAGAACTTCTGTCTAGATTTCAGAGGATGTATGGAAATGGTTGGATGTTCAGACAGAAGTCTGCTGCAGGGGCAGAGCCCTCATGGAGAACCTCTGCTCTGGTGGTGCAAAGGGGAAAGTGGTGTTGGAGGCCCAACACAGAGTCCCCACTGGAGCAATGCCTAGTGGAGCTGTGAGAAGAGGGCCACCATCTTCCAGACCCCACAATGGTAGATCCACTGACAGCTTGCACATGCCCCTGGAAAAGCCACAGATACTCAATGCCAGTCTGTGAAGGAACTGCCCAAAGCTGTGGGAGCCCACCCCTTGTATCAGCATGACCTGGATGTGAGACATGGAGTCAAAGGAGATTATTTTGGAGGTTTAACATTTAATGAGTGTCCTGCTGGATTTTAGACTTGCATGGGGCCTGTAGCTGCTTTATTTTGGCCAATATCTCCCATTTGGAATGACAGCATTTATCCAATGCCTCTATCTCCACTGTATCTTGAAAGTAACTAACTTGCTTTTAATTTTACAGGCTCCTAGATGGAAGGGAATTCCCTTATCTCAGATGAGATTTTGGACTTGGACTTCTAGTTAATGCTGGAATGAGTTAAGACTAGGGGACTGTAGGAAGGCATTACTGATTTTTAAATGTGAAAAGATAGGAGAATTGGGATGGGCCAGGGGTGAAATGATATGATGTGGCTCTGAAACCCTATCCCCACCCAAATCTCATCTCAAATTGTAATCCACATGTGTGGAGGAATGGAGGTGATTGAATCATGGAGGTGGTCACCCCATGCTGTTCTTGTGATAGTGAGTGAGTTCTCATGAGATGTGGTGGTTTTATAAGTATCTGGCATTTCTCCTGCTTGCACTTCTCTCTCCTGTCACCTCATTCGTCTCAATAAAGGCGCCTGCTTCCCCATCTGCCATGATTGTAAGTTTCCTGAGACCTCTACAGCCATGCAGAAGTGTGAGTCAATTAAATCTCTTTCATTTATAAATTATTCAATCTTTCATAGCAGTGTGAAAATGGACTAATACAGTAGAAAAATACCCCAAAATTAATAAAAGCATCAAACCAATCAAAATGTAGAGTTTAGAGACTTTGGGTGTAGCAACATGCATGTTGACGTGTTCTGAATGTGTCTTTGCATACAGCATGTGGTTATTATTAATATGCATCCTCCTGAAACCATCAAATGGTTAATGTGGTTCATCAAACACGACAAAAACAGAAATTTCAAAAAAAAAATTTGTAATGCTTCTACCAAAGAATTAAAATAAACAAGTATTTTCATGATTAAATAAATGGGCAAACCACAAGGTGTTTTTCAAAAACAATGTTTCTAAAAGGATTTTTTTGTAGAACATTATCACATTAGAATAGTTTTCTCTGCTTAAAAACATCAAATAGCCAAATACTTGAAAAATTATACTGAAATTGTCCGCAAATTGTTCCAGTTTTACTTGTAGAGTCTAAGAAAATAGATATAATTTCTCATTCAAAATGTTACCCCATGAAGCAAGTCTTTGCTGTCTTTCAAGTCTTCTTTTGTCTTGTAAAAACAGTCCTACTTTCTTGAATTCTCTCATTATGTGGTTTGAAAGCTTCTCATTTTGACACTCATCTGAAAACTCCAGTTAGTCATTTTTCCTCTTAAGTATGCTAATTATTTTCAGTGACTTTAATTATCATTTTTTGGCAAATGGCTACAAAATAACAAAAAAAGCATTTTTCTATTTTTCAGAATTTTAATGATATGAATTTATTTCAAGAAATAAATAGAACTCTGAACAAGCTCTAATTTAACATTTTTCTCTATGCCCTGATTCACTTTTACTGTTTTCTTAGCCCCATCTTGCATTGTGTTTTTTGTTTTACAGTCTAAGCATCGAGGTACATTTGGAGAAGCAGTTGGATGAAATCTGGTGAGAAGTAAGTTGAAGTATGTTGAACAGTTCAGTCCCAGGACACCTATATAAAACTCTAGAATGCAACTTTTGTAGAATGCTGATAACCTTGTGAATTAACTGGAAACATCGAAGAAAGAGGTTATATTGTGTACATTCAAAATTCAGAAGATAGTGCCATCTTCTATTGTGAAACAATGGCTTTTGTTCATCAGTGTCTGTGTTATAGTGAATTCTTAAGTTTGATGAGGTGAGACTATTTAATTTAATTCTGAGTACAGCACATTGGATCCTAATGAGCTGGGTTTTCCCTATTGCCTAATTCGCTTTTTCTATAGCTAGGTGCGTAGGAAGGCCACTAGAAATCCATTAGATTGGAAAGCAAAAAACGGGTCCCATGTGACTGAAAAGAGATAACACACTTCACTTGTGGAGTTAGAACAAAGTTCCTGGCTCACTCAAGGAAAATGAGAAAGAAAAAGTAAGTATTTATTTACAATTTAATTTTTGAACTGAACCTTAGGTGTTTTTATTAAAACTGAAAATAATATCCATATGAATAAAATGCCAGTTCTGTCCATTTGTCTATCATTGCACCAAAAAAATTTTAACGCAGATTTTCACCAAATTTGGTGGTTAGTTTTAAAGTGACTTAGTTTAAAATATAGCCTATACAACTATTCAATATTTGCGTGGGATTGCAGAATAGCACATTTTGCATAGCCCATGGCATATAGTAAGCTCACAGTTTCTAGTCACTAAGTGCTAGCTCTTTCATTATTCCTTTCACCATCATTATCTACACTATACCTATGGGTTACAAATTCAAGTTGGATTTTTTACTCTTTTATCAACCACACAACTTCCTCCACTGTCTTTTGAAGCTTCTCTGTTTGAGCAAAATCTGTGAGTAAAAGCTTACTCAGATTTTATGAAATAATTGTCACTTTCACTTATATTTTCTGGGTAAGGAAGGGGTGTCAGGGCAGGGTTAGTTTGAAAGGAAGTGGAGGAAACAATATTCTCTCAAATCTTACTGCAGATATTCTAGCATCCTCACAGCCACACATGCATGCACTAAGCACTTTGTCAGAAAACAAAAATCTGGTTTTGGTTTATTTCTTCCCGTCATATTGTGAAAAATAAATCAATTGCCCAGATCTGCAGCACAATGATTGCAAAATTGTTATTCGAATACATTATCTTCCAACTCATGGTGAACTTGAGTCAGAAGCATGAGGCAACATAAATGTTGCTAATGAAAAAATAATTCATAAGCTTGACATCTTTATTTCTGTTTAGTCATAGAATAAAAGATTCTACTTATGCCACAGGTTTTTCCAGGACCTCTTCTTCTCTATATGAGCTGTAATATTTGCTTATTCTATGTTAGAACATACACAAATCTAGTAGGCTTCTCTAACCTGGCACTCTCAGTCTTCTATATTTCAGAAATTTTCCTTATTATCTTGTCCCAGTTTTATTTCTTTTTCCATCACAATTTTCCTAATACTTACACTATTTATAAAACCTATGATTTATAATTTATGCAAGAAGACAGCATCTATTTGACAATCATACTCTCTTATGATGTTTAAATATACATAGCAAACAAACATACCCCTTCTCTCCCCTGCAACTTTAGAATTAAGCCACATATAATGTGCCTACAATTGGCTTGTATATTGCTTGTTGTAATAATAATTTTTCAGTAATAATTCCAGAATATTTTAAATTCAAATGACATTTATAATTCTAGCAGTTCATCACCTAGAAAAATCTACTGCCACTAATTCTAAGAGACATTATAACTATTCAGTATCATAAACATGACTATAAGTTCATAAAGTCTAAAGAACATAAATAGGAAGCAATTGAGAAAAAGGAAACCGATGGAATGGAAATTACAAGCAAGAACCAGTTGTAATTAAGAGATACTGTAAAAACAGCCAATTAGGTAAGAGATCTTTCCATCTGACAGTAGAAACCAAAACATTTATGAACATTCTCATCAACTGAAAGTGGAAAGGGCATTATAGCAAATAGGAAGAAAGACATTTATGGAAATAATTAAGGATCAGTATGTAGAAAACAAAAATGGTTAAGGTTAATTACATTGACAATATCAAGTAGTGAGCACCCAAATTTTAACCCTATGGTAAATACTACCTCTGAATTCTCTACTACTGTGAATACTCATAAATGAATTTGATAAATACATTTATACTTTATTAGGTTTTTTTTTTTATTCTTTTGCTTGTTTGGCAGTAAACCTTTTTGTTCGATTTACTATTGGACACCTGATATTTTATTTCTGTGATTTCTTTTTAGATATCGTTTTCAGGCATACCTATAAGAAGACACAGCATGGTAAATTTGGCATGTAAGAGCTATTCTTATCCATCTGTTTGCTTTAAAGTTGTAGACTTTTAAGGTACTGCAACTCATTTAGTGTATTTTGAAGATGCAATCTTCTAATTATACTACTAGTTATGTTAGTATACTGCTTATGTTTGCAGAGTGTATTACCATGTTTTTCAAATTCATAGTTTCACTGGATCTTCACAAGATCCCTTTGGGTAAGCAGAGCAGGTGTTGTTATCATTGTTTGACACAAAAATAAGATACAAAAAGAGAAAGTGTTTTGCCTGAGAATTGATAACAAATTATCCATTGGCAGGACTGTATTTAGAATCTACATCTTCTCTGTTTTATTGAATATCCTTAGCGTACCATTGCTTGTCATATTTTTTTCATACTTTCGTATTTGTTTCAAACATTTATTTAATTCAAAATAACTTACAGGAAATTGAGCATGTGGGACATAGTCTACTATCAAAGATACATAATGTACTTTTTGCATTGTGCTACTAAAGTTTATTTCTTTAAAAAATTCCAGAACCTCAGTATTTATGTGCTAGGGGCATAGTACTGTGTTTCATTTTATCCAGTATTTTCTTAATGTATACACTTCAAAAGAGTAGGGACTCTCAGACTTTTAGTGCCTTGTAAGTTTTACAGAATCTTGTACAGTTATTTCTGACCTCTAACCCATGGAGAATTATTTTCTGCTATAGTTTATTTTATCTATATTTTACTTTGAACTCTTACGAAACATTCGAAGAACCCACAATAAAAAACACATGAAATGTGAGCAATAAACCCCCAGGCCACATAGGAAATACAAGTTTTAGGAATAAAGAAAATAATATCAATAGCAACACTTACTTAGCATTTACAATGAATGAGTTACTTTTCCAAGCACTTTATGTGACAGACTGCATAGTTACTATGGTTAAGCAGTGACTTTTCTTTTTTTTTTTTAATTAATTAATTATTATTATTATACTTTAAGTTCTAGAGTACGTGTGCATAACGTGCAGGTTTGTTACATATGTATACTTGTGCCATGTTGGTGTGCTGCACCCATCAACTCGTCAGCACCCATCAACTCATCATTTACATCAGGTATAACTCCCAATGCAATCCCTCCCCCCTCCCCCCTCCCCATGATAGGCCCCGGTGTGTGATGTTCCCCTTCCCGAGTCCAAGTGATCTCATTGTTCAGTTCCCACCTATGAGTGAGAACATGCGGTGTTTGGTTTTCTGTTCTTGTGATAGTTTGCTAAGAATGATGGTTTCCAGCTGCATCCATGTCCCTACAAAGGACACAAACTCATCCTTTTTTATGGCTGCATAGTATTCCATGGTGTATATGTGCCACATTTTCTTGATCCAGTCTGTCACTGATGGACATTTGGGTTGATTCCAAGTCTTTGCTATTGTGAATAGTGCCGCAATAAACATACGTGTGCATGTGTCTTTATAGCAGCATAATTTATAATCCTTTGGGTATATACCCAGTAATGGGATGGCTGGGTCATATGGTACATCTAGTTCTAGATCCTTGAGGAATCACCATACTGTTTTCCATAATGGTTGAACTAGTTTACAATCCCACCAACAGTGTAAAAGTGTTCCTATTTCTCCACATCCTCTCCAGCACCTGTTGTTTCCTGACTTTTTAATGATTGCCATTCTAACTGGTGTGGGATGGTATCTCATTGTGGTTTTGATTTGCATTTCTCTGATGGCCAGTGATGATGAGCATTTTTTCATGTGTCTGTTGGCTGTATGAATGTCTTCTTTTGAGAAATCTCTGTTCATATCCTTCGCCCACTTTTTGATGGAGTTGTTTGTTTTTTTCTTGTAAATTTGTTTGAGTTCTTTGTAGGTTCTGGATATTAGCCCTTTGTCAGATGAGTAGATTGCAAAAATTTTCTCCCATTCTGTAGGTTGCCTGTTCACTCTGATGGTAGTTCCTTTTGCTGTGCAGAAGCTCTTTAGTTTAATGAGATCCCATTTGTCAATTTTGGCTTTTGCTGCCGTTGCTTTTGGTGTTTTAGACATGAAGTCTTTGCCCATGCCTATGTCCTGAATGGTACTACCTAGGTTTTCCTCTAGGGTTTTTATGGTATTAGGTCTAACATTTAAGTCTCTAATCCATCTTGAATTAATTTTCGTATAAGGAGTAAGGAAAGGATCCAGTTTCAGCTTTCTACTTATGGCTAGCCAATTTTTCCAGCACCATCAAGATACCAATGAGTTTCTTCACAGAATTGGAAAAAACTGCTTTAAAGTTCATATGGAACCAAAAAAGAGCCCGCATCTCCAAGACAATCCTAAGTCAAAAGAACAAAGCTGGAGGCATCACGCTACCTGACTTCAAACTATACTACAAGGCTACAGTAACCAAAACAGCATGGTACTGGTACCAAAACAGAGATATAGACCAATGGAACAGAACAGAGTCCTCAGAAATAATACCACACATCTACAGCCGTCTGATCTTTGACAAACCTGAGAGAAACAAGAAATGGGGAAAGGATTCCCTATTTAATAAATGGTGCTGGGAAAATTGGCTAGCCATAAGTAGAAAGCTGAAACTGGATCCTTTCCTTACTCCTTATACGAAAATTAATTCAAGATGGATTAGTGACTTAAATGTTAGACCTAATACCATAAAAACCCTAGGGGAAAACCTAGGTAGCAGTGACTTTTCTTACAACACAAGTAAAACAAAGCGAGATACAAGGAGGAAGGAAAGGAAAGGAAAGGATAAAAGAAGGGGAGAAGAGAAAGAGCAAAAGAAAGAGAGAAAGAGAATAAATGATGCTAAGTATATGAGCTTACCATGTATTAGGCTTTCAATGTACCAGTTTAGCATATTTGAAGGTTTACATGCATTAACTCATGTTATTGTCACAATAGCTCTGTTGGGTAGGTTGTATTGATGACCTTATTCCAGCTAGGAGGAAACAGGCACAGAATGAAGTAACTTGGCCTAGGATACACAGCCATGAGTTTTATCACTGGGATTCCTATCCATGAATCTAGCTCCAGGAATCGAAGGATTAACGATTTATTTAGTTGTGCTGTCTCTGCATTGGAAAATTATTCTTCCGGAAAGTAAAAAACAAAACAAAACAACAACCAAAAAAAGAAACCAATTCCTCAGGAAACAATTTTTTCCTTACACTATTTACTCATACAGATATTAAGTGGGACCACGGATAAGCAAATAGGCCGAGTTCTCAGTTAGAGTTTGCTTGGAGTAAACAATATTTCCATGATTGTTAATTAAAGTCATGAAAAGCATTTGAAGTCAAAATTCAGATAAGTAAGGAAAATTGTTTTTAAAGGATTCTCTAGAGTTAATCAGGAGGAATAAAAGGAAAAATACTTGGCTTCAGATGCCCCTTGTTTAAGCCATTGAGCTAGAAACACAAAACAAAAATGTATGTTGGTGGCAGGTATAAGACACTTTAGACAGAATTCTTTCTAATTATAGACCCCTGACCTCCCTTTACAGAGCATTCACATTAGAAAACTTGTAAATTCTTTCTCTGCTCCTTTGAGATTTAAATCTTCTACATCCCAGGAATGTCTTTCTTAAGGACCTGGGAGTCATTCTGATAATATATAGTCATTAGGAGAGCTAGCACCCCTATTTCCCAGTATCTGGGAGTATAGGAGCCTAACTTCTAAAAGCAGCCATTAGCAATCACAAATGGCCTAATCACATTGTCCAACTTTGCCCCTACAGTTCTGCAACATTTTTTTAGTAACTCACACCAGCACTTAAAAACTATCTTTCCTTTTGTTTCAGTGAGTTTAGTTCAATCTTTTTTTCCTGTTGCAACAGTCTTGAATACAATCCTCCTTGCCTATTTAACTGCATCTAGTGAAACTACTATTTAACAGCTTAGTTCCACTTCAGATTTATTGAGTTGCTTTTCTTCATCTTTCAGGAGGAAAGACCTCATAGTAATTATAACTCAGACAGAGAACGGTCTTCCTCTAAGTCCATACTGTGGGGGCTGGGCCACTGCAGGATATTTCAGGCAGTGCTTCATGAAAACCTGACTTGAAGAAAATGGTGCTTGTTTCCACAGTAAATGTTACAAGTGAAGTTGGACTTTAAGGATATTTTATAAGCATTTTGAGAATTTTTCACATTTGTATCTTAAAAGGATATATTTTTTCCTTAACTCCAGTTTCTTTTCTTCCCTTCTAACATTGTATTACATTTATATTATTCTGTGGCATACATTTGTTTCCAAGAGCAATCCATGGTATTATCAGAAAGAAAAAATTGTTTTCTTACCTGAGCGAAGCTTTACTATATCCTTTATTGTTATTCAGGTATGGAACAATGTAAACTAATTTTAGAATTTTTTTTATCATTACACTCTCCTATTTGAAATAGAAAACCATAATAATTCATTGCAAAGACTATCATTATGACAAATAACCCTCTCTCTTTAACTGATTACAAATTTTGTTTTATCACTATTTTTTATAACTACCGTTACTACTATTATACTTTACTACTGGGCAATGTTCCATGTCTATTTTTTGAAACCTAAAGATTCAAATGTTTAGCAATCCCTTGACTCAAAGGGCAAATAAAACTAAAAACTACAAATGCCTTTCTATTTATTAGCACCTTAGGCATGGAAAGAAAATATTAAATGCTGTGAAATATTTCTAGGTAATGTCCTAAAGCAAGACAATATCCCAATATAGCAAACTCTTTTTATGTTTCATAAACATTTAAATAAACATTTTCATTCATGTTTCATTATGAAACATTCATGTTTTTTAAACATTTAAATAAAAAATTCCAGTGACTGAAAGTGGTTTCTACCTTGCTCTTTACTTCTAAAGATTTATATTTATTGTTTACCCCATCCAGAGCTCATCTTCAGGCCATAAAGTCCTACGCTCTATCTCCTTGGCAACCTCCACCATTCCTGAGCTATCCTGTGGTTCTTTTTACTTTTCCCTTGGTCCAGAATCTTATCACAGTTTCACGTCACAGACTCTTCCTTCCTCTTTCTCTCTGCTATGAAGAAATTGCTCTGCTGCCTGAGCTGTGTGAATGAGTTTGTGAGTTTGAGCTGACCTAACTCTGCTTTTACCAGCTTCTTCTTCTTCTTCTCCTTTTTCTTTTTCTCTTTTCTTTTCTTTCTTTCTTTCTTTCTTTCTTTCTTTCTTTCTTTCTTTCTTTCTTTCTTTCTTTCTTTTTTTTTTTTTTTTTGCTATCTTATGAGCGATATTAGTCAGGTAATATCCCACATGGTGGAGCAAGACCATGTTAGAGCCGGGGTGACTAGAGAAGGAGAATTGGAAGGATAGGCTACTTAACAGAAAAACAGGAGACATTTCCTACCACCCTCCCAGCACTTCCTGGTGGTCTAGTATGATCAAATTTTCTCCCACTGATTTTATTGGCTACATAGACTTCTACTATAAAGATATTTGATAATGTATCTAATCCTTACACTACTGTTGAACATTTAGACTTGTCCAATCAGCTATTTTAAAACACAGTATGGATGGAGTCATTGTAATGAAATTGTAAGCCTTTCCTTAATTTTCTTATTTTTTCTAAAACAAAATAAATGAGGGCATGCTATATCTGAGGTTCTTATTTTCATACATCCTTTCAGAAATTTTAGCAGGCTGCCCCCATTAGGCAATAGAATCAGTCATATGAAATTATTGATGAACAAATATATTTGACTCTCAGAAACTTCAGTTTTATATTGTTCAGTTTAATGTGCATCATTGTACAGAAAATAACACTGGGTATTATACTTCACTTTGTCTATTTTTGTCCAGGTGGTTTGTATTTTTCTTGCTTATTAGTAAAAGCTACTTAGAAAGTCCATTTTCACATATAATGAGAAAAATATTTGCCTATTTTACAAATTAATTTATGATTCATGTTTGTAAATGTAATTATTTAGATTTTCCTTAATGCATTTTGATATCTCATCATTTAAAAAAGAAATAATTACTCTAGTAAGGCTTATTTAATACTTACCTCTATCCCCATCAGTTTAATTTTTTACATTCAAAAATATTTTTAGTTTTAATTGACAGTAATAATGATATATATTTATGGGGTACAATGTGATGTTATGATACATGTATATATTGTATACATTAAATCAGGCTAACTAACATACCATTGAGCATGCTTTTTCTTTGTGGTAAGAAGTTTTTTTTTTAGCTGTTTTGGTAAGACTGCTAAATAGGTGGTAGTGTATTTTCTCATCATCAGGAGGTGGTACATAATGCCTTGTTTGCTCTATTTTGTGTGTGATTTTTAAAAAACAATCTCAACTTTTATTTCAGATTTAGGGGTTACATGTGCAGGTTTGTTACATGGGTATATTGCATGATGGGAAATGGGTAATGATAAATGGTACAATTGATTGCATCACCCAGGTAGTGAGCATAGTACCCAATAGTTAGTTTTTCAGTCCTGGCCCCTCTTTCTTCCTCTCTACTCTAGTAGTCCCCAGTGTCTATTGTTGCCATCTTTACGTCCACAAGTACCCAAAGTTTAGCTCCCACTTATAAGTGAGAGTATGTGGCATTTGGTGTCCTGTTGCTGTGGAATACTACACAGCTACAAACAAGAATAAAATCATGTTTTTGAAGCAACATAGATTCACTTAGGATAATGGCCTCCAGCTGAATCTATGTTGCCTCAAAAGCATGATTTTATTCTTTTTTGTAGCTGTGTAGTATTCCATGGTGTATATGTACCACATTTTCTTTATCCAATCCACTGTTGATGGGTAGACAGTGAGAACATTTAAAATCTACCCTTCCTGTACTTTTAAAATATAAAATACATCGTTATTAACTATATTCAGTAAGAAATATAAATATCTCATACTGGTCCAGAGTTTTCCTCTTTTCCACAGTGACATTTACAGAACTGGACTTATCATCATTTTTACAATTTAGAACAATGCAGTTCACCAAGCAAGTCCACTGAGAAAATTCTTTAGTTATATATTTGGCTTATGAGCATCGTAATTCAATTTGTTATTTATTTATTTATTTATTTTTTGAGATGGAGTCTTGCCCTGTTGTTCAGGCTGGAGTGCAGTGGTGCAATCTCGGCTCACTGCAACCTCTGTCTCCCAGGTTCAAGTAATTCTTTTGCCTCACCCTCCCAAGTAGCTGGGAGTACAGTGCCAGCTGCCACACCCAGCTAATTTTTGTATTTTTAGTAGAGACGGGGTTTCATCATGTTGGCCAGGCTGTTTTGAACTCCTGACCTAAGGTGATCCACCTGCCTCAGCCTCCCAAAGTGCTGGGATTATAGGCATGAGATGGAGTACCCGGCCAATATGTGTCAAAAAATATTTAAATCAATTATGACATAGTGCCTTTAAGCCTTTAACAGACTGGTATTGGGGAAATTGCTAGGCTAGAGATAGGTCCCTATATTCAGCATTACAGAAATTGATCACAAAGAGCAAATAGTGTTAAAAATCTGTGAAATATTATTGTTTAGAATTTTTTTAATGGTGAGATGCAAATATAAGGGAGTCATTGTAATTGCAGCAGTGGGACCTATCTTCTAATCTTGCTAAACATGACACAAATTACATCGGTTTGAACAAAGGCAACTACTAAAGAGGACACCAATACTGTAATGTTGATAGAAAGTAGAGATAAATGCTCTACACGAGGAGGTGACAAACTTTTTCCATAAAGGGCTAAATAGAGAACATTTTAGGCCATGTGTGTTCTTTGTTGTTACTCATCTCTCTCCTTGTCATGTGAAAGCTGCCATAGACAAGACATAAACAAATGAGTGAGGCTGTATTCTCATAAAACTTTATTTATGAACACTGTAATTTGAATTTTCTGTGATTTTCATTTGTCATGTTTTTATTTTTTTCAACCACTTAGAAAAACGTTCTTAGCTAGTGGGACATGCAAAAATAGCTGCAGCCAGATTTGGCCCAGGGGCAGTAGTTTTCTAATCCCTATTCTACACAATAAAATTAAATGAGGGTTTCACCTAGGTAGAATGAATTTCTCCAAATTAGGACATTCGCAGAAGTTTCAGTCCACTATTTAACTCTAGGGAACAATTTCAAGTATTTAAATTTAGAATTTTAAATATCAAGTATCTGAAATAGATGGAAATAGCATTGAAAAGAAGCAAATGGGGGAACACCCAATCATATGAGTGATTTTTTTGTAATTAAGAAATGAAAGAGCAATGATATCTTTTATCAAGTGAAGCAGGAATTGGTACGTGTGTCACTAAATCCAAAATCATCTACCTGTATAAAATTATGTTGTTAAATAAATAAATTGTCTAGTTTATTCATGTAAATCTGACGTTATTGCATTGATCTAGAGAATTTAGGTCATCGAGTTCTTGCGCTTACTTCTCCATTTCACTTTGCACATATTAAAAATTACCTCATTTGTTTCTATACCTAAAAAACAAGGTAGTGCTAGAACTTCATTGTAACTATCATTTGTAAAAGACAAATAATAATTGCAATATATTGAGCCAACATATATTTATTGGTTACCTTGTGCTTGTGCTGTTCCAAGTAGTGGGATTGGAATTATAAACACTGGCAGCAAGCATTCTTATTTAACCTGTGTCAAGACAGCATTAATCAAAGTGGTAATAATAACATTGTTCTGGACTTCAGAAAGGCTTGCATTAATTAAAATAGTCCATTTGAACTTCATTTGTTATGTTGTTGGATTAGCAAATATAATGGATTTATTCCCAATGAAGATTCAGCTGTACAACATGCATTTTATAATATTTATATAACATTGATAAAGTAATTGATTAAATAGAAAATTGTAAATCATTCTACATACTTGTAGTATAGGGACAATTTGTTTACAAAGCTATAAATAGAAGGACATTCCACTAACATCCTTCTGGACAAATAAATGTTGTATTGGAAGGGCTGAGACTGGTTCCCATAAAAATGCATTAAAACTTCAGTGCCTGCTTGGGACATATTTGAATCTGCCCTGCAGTATTTCAGGAGATTGTAAAAAGAAACTTTTTGAAATATGATATAGAAGGAAACATATAATCAAAAATAAGCTCAGGGCATTGGTCATCAAAATGAAGATGAGTAAGGAAGAGCATCAAAATGGAAAATTATCTTTTGGTTTTCCCCAGGAGGAAATTGGTCATATGATATATTTAAAAGTATGCTTAATTTGAAGATAATTTTCAAGAGGGAGAGGAAAATGTCTGTATTTTAATTTCTAGTAAGCACTCCAGCTAAAATTGATCACTTCATAACTTTAGCTCACTTCTGTTCACTTGACCTTTGTACAAAAATTTTTAAAAGATCCTGGGTCAAAAAAGGCCAGATATGTTTTCTTTTCTTGTCGTTTTTGAATGGACAGAAACATGACAACATACTATATACTTCTTAGGCCCATGTGGAATACTTTTACTTTAGGGGAAATTTCTACATTTTCCAAAATTCACATTATGTTTTAAATTAGCCTGAGGACTCAACTAGATATTAGCAAGACACATTAAATAAAAGCATGTAGAAAATATTTGGCTTTATATTCCACTTTGAAATTTCATTGCTGTTTCTCACAATTGCATCTAACTTTACTTACTCAGAGTATCTCCATGATTAAAACGAACATTTGGCCAAATAATTAACATATAAAAATGGTCATAAATGTTGTTAACTCCTTATCATTATTGCCTTATTTTATTAAATGTGTGCCATTTGTGAAATAACACTAAGTTGTTTTATTGCAATATTTATTTTGAATGTGTACATGATCTTGCTATCAAAATATTGGAAGGGACTGATGTGAGTCTCATGCTCCATGTAGAATGAAAGATATAATGAAATTGAAAATATTTGCCTTATTGACACAATGATCTAAAAATACAAATTTGACAAATACACTTGTCAATCATTCAAAAAAATATGTATCTCCTTCTGCCTCTCCATCTTTTATTCCCACTCACTTTTTCCTCTTCTTCCTGACTTTATTCATTATGTAAGGTGAAGAAGAGTATATTTTCAAAAGTACTAAGTAAACTTTTTCACTTTAGGTACATCCCCAGATAAACATCTCTTAGGAAGGTTGTACCCGTTGACATTAAGTGTTGTCGATGTACCAAACCATGACAAATGAACTTGCCTTGTCAAAGATTAACCTGATATCACTGTAACTTTCAGCTGATAAGCCAAATAATTCAGAAAATTTAAAGTAAACATGTTTTGTAGCTCTCTTTGTAGAAATCTTTCACCCCCTTGGTTAGCTGTGTTCTTAGGTATTTCATTTCCATTGTGTCTATTTTATAGGATTGTGTACTTGATTTCATTCTCAGCCTGGACTTTGTTGGTGTATAGAGATGCTACTGATTTTTGCACATTGATTTTGTACCCTGAAACTTTGCTGAAGTTGTTTACTAGATCAAGGAGATTTTATGCAGAGACTATGAGGTTTTCTAGGAATAGAATTACATTATCAGTGAAGAGAAATAGGTTTGACTTCTTCTTTTCATGTTTGGACACCCTATATTTCTTTCTATTGCCTGATTTCTCTTGCTAGGACTTCCAGTTCTATGTTCCATAGGTGAGAGTGGACATTCTTGTCTTGTTCCAGTTTTCAAAGGTAATGGTTCTAGCTTTTGCCCATTCAGTTTGATGTTGGCTGTGGGTTTGTCATAGACGGCTCTCATTATTTGAAGTATATTCTTCCAATGTCTAGGCTTTTGAGAGTTTGTATCCTGAAGAGATGTTGGATCTTATCAAAAGTTTTTCCTGCATCTTTTGAGATAATTATATGGTTTTTTATTTTAATTCTGTTTTTGTGGTGAATCGCATTTATTGATTTGTGTATGTTGAACAAATCTTGCATCCCAGAAAAAAGCATACTTGATTGTGATGTAATAACTTTTTGATGTGCTGTGGGAATCAACTAATTATTTTGAGGATTTTTTCATGTATATTCATGAGGGATATTGGTCGGATGTTTTCTTTACTTTCATTGCGTCTCTGCCAGATTTTGGTATCAGGCTAATCCTGGCTTCATGGAATGAGTTAGGGAGGAGCTCCTTCTCCTTAACTTTTTGGAATACTTTCAATGGGGTTGGTATCAGTTCTTTGTACGTCTGGTAGAATATGGCTGTGAATCCCTCTGGCTCAGGACTTTATTTGGTTGGTAGGTTCTTTATAACTGATTCAGTTTCAGAAGTTGATGTTAGTCTATTCAGGGTTTCAATATTTTCTTGATTCAATCTTGAGAGACTGTGTGGTTCCAGGGATTTATACATTTCCTCTAAATTTTTTAATTTGTGTGTTATTCATAGTAGTATCTGAGGACCTTTTGTATTCTTGTGGGATCAGTTGTAATGTCACCTCTGTTTTTTCTGATTGTGTTTATTTGGATCTTCTCTTTCTTTTTCTTTATTACTCTAGCTGGGAGTCTATCAATCTTATTTATTTATTTTTTTTTTTGAAGAATAAGCTCTGGATTCAATAATTCTCTGTATGAATATTTTTGCATCTCAATTTAATTCAGTTCTTCTCTAGTTTTAGCTATTTCTTCTGCTAGCTTCAGAGTTGGTTTGGTTTATTTTTCTAGTTATTTTTTTAGGTGCAAAGATAGACTGTTAACTTGAGACATTTCTAACTTCTTGATAGAGGTGTTTAGGGCTATAAACTTTCCTTTTCACACTGCTTTGATTGCATCCCAGCGATTTTGGTAAATTGTGTCTCTATTTTTATTAATTTCAAAGAATTTTTGAATTTATTCCTTAATTTTGATGTTCACCCATGAGTTATTCAGGAGTGAGTTGTTTAATTTTTATGTGTTTGCATAGTTTTGGGAGAGCTTCTTGGTATTTATTTCTATTTTTTGTGCCATGTTCCAAGAGTATGCTTGGTATGATTTTTTTTTTTTTTTTTTTTTTAGTTTATTGGATCTTGCTTTATGACTTAGAATATAGTTGATCTTAGAATCTGTTCTGTGGGCAGGTGAGAAGAATGTATATTCTGTGGCTATTGGGTGGAGTCTTCTGTAGATGTCTATTAGGTTCATTTGGGAAAGCAGCAAGTTTAAGTTCAGAGTTTCTTTGTTAGTTTTTTGCTTTAATGATCTAACATGGGAAGTGGGGTATTGAAGGTATGCACGATTATTTTGTGATTGTCTTGATTTTTACTGTAGGCCAAGAAGAAGGTGTTTTATGAATCTGGCTGTTCCAAGGTTGAGTATATATACACATACATATATACATAGTATTCAAAGCTTCTTGTTGAATGTTTACCCTTTATCATTATGTAACACCCTCAAATTGTCCTTCTTAATTTTTGTTGGTTTAAAGTCTGTTATAGCTGATCTAAGAATACTGACTCCTTCTCTTTTATATTTTTAATTTGCACAATAGATTTTACTCCACCCTTTTATTTTGAGCCTGTGAGTATCACTACATAAATGGAGAAACATTCCATGTTCATAGATAGGAAAATTGATATAATAAAAATGGACATACTGCCCAAAGAAATTTACAGATTCAATGCCATTCCTATAAAATGACTAACATTACTTTTCACAGAATTAGAAAATAACTATCCTAAAATTCACACAGAACCCAAAAAGAGCCTGAATAGCCAAAGCAATCTTAAGCAAAAATAACAAAGCCGAGGCATCACACTATCTGACTTCAAGCTGTATTACAAGGCTACAGTAACCAAAACAACATGGTACTGGTACAAAACAGACAGACAGACCAATGGAACAGAATAGAAAACTCATAAATAAATCTGCACGTCTAGAGTCATATGATCTTCAACAAGGCCAGTGAAAACAAGCAGTAAGGAAATCTTCCACATATAGCTATCCAGTTATCCCAGCACCATTTATTATTCAATTTATTGAATAATAACTTGAAAATTAACTCAAGATGGGTTAAAGATTTAAATGTATGACCTCAAACTATAAGAATCCTGGAAGATAACCTAGGAAATACTCTTCTCAACATTGGCTTTGGCAACAAATTTTTGGCTAAGTTCCAAACAGTAATTGCAGCAAAACAAAAAATAGACAAGTAGGACCTAAGTTAAAGAGCTTCTGCACAGCAAAAGAAACTATCAACAGAGCAAACAATCTATAGAATGGGGGAAGATATTCACAAATTATGCATCTGACAAGGACCTAATATACAGAATATAGGGAACTTAAATCAACAAGCATAAAACAACCCCATTAAAAGTAGGCAAGGGATATGAACAGACACTTTTAAAAAAAGACATACACATGGCCAGTAAATACATGTAAAAATGCTCAGTTTCACTGATCATCAGATAAATGCAAATCAAAACCATAATGAGATATAATCTCACACCTGTCAGAATGGCTATTACAAAAAAGTAAAAAACAAACAAGCAAACAAACAAACAAAAACAGTAGATGCTGGTGAGACTGCAGAGAAAAGGGAATACTTATACACTGTTGGTAGAAATATAAATTAGTTCAGGCACTGTGGAGAGCATCATGGAAGATTTCTTAACTCAGAAGAGATATACCATTTGACCCCACAATCTCATTATTGAGTATATTCTCAAGAGAAAATACATCATCCTACCAAACAGACTCATGCACTTGCATGTTCATTTCTGTTACATTCACATTAGCAAAGGCAAAGAATCAACCCAGATGCCAACAGTAATAGATTAGATCAAGAAAATGTAATACATACACACCATGGAATACTACACAGCCACAAAAAATGAAATCATGTCCTTTGCGGTAATATGGATGCAGCTGTAGTTCTCAACCCCAGGCAAATTAATGCAGGAATAGAAAACCAAATACTGCATGTTCTCATTTATAAGTAGGAGCTAAACCTTGAGCACACATGGACATAAATATGGGAATAATAGACACTGTGGACTACTAGAGGTTGAAGGAGGCAGTTAAAAAAAGCTGCCTATTGGGTACCATCCTCACTAACTAGGTGGTGAGATTCACACTCCAAACATCAGCATCATGCAATATTCCCATGTAACAAGTCTGCACATGTACCCTCAGCATCTAAAATAAAAGTTGAAATCAATGTGTATGAAGTAAAACTCACCCTTCCCTTACACAAAAACGAACCTCAAGCTGAAACTCCTTTTCTATCAGCCTCACATATTCACTCCTCTTTTACACAAAAGTAAACTGAACTGAAATGGGCATTTAAAATATCAGAAATTTAATTTTATATGACGTCAGGTTTGAATAAAGTATTGAACATTATTTTGTTCAAGGTTTCCTAAACTTGACTGGTTATTGAAACAGCAGTTGAGGGCTAAAAATGTATATTCTTAGATCCCAGCTGAGATACACTGAAATAAAATATAGATGCATAAGATTTGTATTTTACAATACACTTCTTTGGACATTATGAGGATTAGTAGGTTTGAGAAGCACTGCTAAAACAAAGGTATAAATAAAGTACTGCTGACTTACATAGACCGGATTGGCTAGCTAAGGGAAAGAATATGGTAGTAGCTCTAAAGAAGAGTTATCCTTTGAGACTGGAAATATCAAGTTGAATTTCAATAAGCAGATATGAGCACTGTAATAATTCCTGTGATTGACTGAGCATCTAGAGTATGCCAAGTATTGTGCAGACCATATGCAAATTTTAATTATTTAAGCCTCACCAAAAATATGAAGACAGGTACTATTATTATCCACATTATTCTGATGAAGAAAAGAAGATCAGGCCGGGCGCGGTGGCTCACACCTGTAATCCCAGCACTTTGGAAGGTCGAGGCGGGCGGATAACGAGGTCAGGAGATCCAGACCATCCTGGCTAACACGGAGAAACCCCGTCTCTACTAAAAAGATACAAAAACTTAGCTGGGCGTGGTGGCAGGCGCCTGTAATCCCAGCTATTCGGGAGGCTGAGGCAGGAGAATGACGTGAACCCAGCAGGCGGAGCTTGTAGTGAGCCAATATCGCGCCACTGCACTCCAGCTAGGACAACAGAGCGAGACGCCATCTAAAAAAAAGAAAAGAAAAGAAAAGAGAAGAGCATCAGTAGTAACCTGATTTAAGTCAAACAGCTTGTTACAGATAACAACATTTAATCCCAGGTTGGTTTGCTTTAGCAGCATGCTAGTTTGCTTGTAGCAACTCCAGACTTTAGGGACAAGTTAAGATTCCCTTCAATTATTCTGTCCTCATTCTCCCAGATGAAGGTACAAGGACAAACAAGCCAATCCTGGGTACTGGGAGTAGCAGGAACAAATTTAAGCCTCTTATTTTCTGCCCTCTTGATTGGTCTTGTCCCCAATCTGGTCTCCTATGAGTTATTGTATTTCACTGTGCTGACTTTTCCTCTCTTTCATTTGAAGCAGTACATAACTGATAAAGCAAAGTGTGTCCCATGGCTTTGTTCATAAAGTAATCTTCCCTACTTTGTGACCAATCTTTCCCTACTGTCCCAAGCTTGCTCTGGAAAAGCAGGCAAGACCAGAGTGGGTTCCATGCAAAAAGGCATGTAGAAAAGAAGTCATTTATACCTTCTACTAATACAATAGTGATATGGTTTGGCCGTGTCCCACCCAAACCTCATCTTGAAATGTAGTTCCCCTAATCCCCATGTGTCGTGAGAGGGAACCAGGAGGAGGTAATTGAATCATGGGGTTGATTAACCCCATGCTGTTCTTGTGATAGTGAGTTCTCACAAGAGCTGATGGTTTTATAATGGGCTTTTCTGCCTTTGCTTGGCACTTATCTCCCCTGCCACCATGTGAAGAAGGATGTGTTTGCTTCCCCTTATGCCATGGTTGTAAGTTGCCTTAGGCCTCCCTAGCTATGCAGAACTGTGAGTTAATTATATCTCTTTCCTTTATAAATTACCTATCTCGGGCAGTTCTTTATAGCAATGTGAGAATAGACTAGTACAAATGGTCTTCACATGGGGTAAGCACACTTTTGGTGGCACATGAAAATTTTCCAGTGGGTGATCAGACACAGATTTAAGGATGTCTATTTTGAGATTCTCAACTTCTACATGTTTTCTTGAAGAGCCTGGGGTAGAGGCATCATGCTGGTTCTTCTTTGTAACTCTACTTTCTCCTATTTTCCTAAATAGTTTTATACCTTTCTCACAACCTGAGATCTTCTGATGGTAAACAAAGAAAATATTTAAGTAGTGGTGCCAAAGAAGCCTCCTTTAATAAAAGCAACATATAATTGCCCTTATCTTGGAAACATACCTCCTCCCAAGACAGAACCAGGAAGAAATTAAATCCATTAACAGACCAATAGTGAGGTCCAAAATTTAATCAATAATAAATAGCCTGTGAATCAAAAAAAGCCCAAGACCAGGCACATTGACAGCTACATTCTACCAGATGTACAATGAAAAGTTGGTATCATTTGTATTGAAACTATTCCAGAACAATGGGAAGAAGAGACTCATCCCTAACTCATTTTATAAGGTCAGCATTATCCCGATACAAAAACTTGGTAGAGATACACACACAAAAATAAAACATCAGGCCAGTATCTATGATGTACATAGATGCAAAAATCCCCAACAAAATACCAGTAAACCAAATCCAGCAGCACATGAAAAAGCTAACCCACCACAATCAAGTAGGCTTTATCACTGGGTTTGCAAGTTTGGTTCAACATATGCAAATCAATAAATGTGAGTCATCACATAAACAGAACTAAAGACAAAAGCCACATGATTATCTCAATAGATACATAAAAGGCTTTTGACACAATTCAACTTCCCTTCATGTTAAAAACATTTAAAAAACTAGGCATTAAAAGAACATATTTCAAAATAATAAGAGCAATCTATGAGAAACCCACAGCCAACATCATACTGAATGGGCAAAAGCCAAAAACATTCCCCTTGAAACCCAGAACAAGACAAGGATGCCCACTCTTACCCCTCCTGTTCAATATGGTATTCAAGTCCTGGCCAGAGAAATCAGGAAAGAGAAAGAAATAAAAGTCATCCAAATAGGAAGAAAGGAAGTGGAACTATCGCTGTTTGCAGATGACATGATTCTACATCTTGAAAATTACATAATTTCTACCCAAAACCCCTTGATCTGATAAACAACTTCGGCAAAATTTCAGGATACAAAATCAATGTACAAAACTCAGTAGCATTCCAATGCACTAGCAGTACCCAAGCAGAGAGTGAAATCAGGAACACAATTCTCATTCACAATTGCCACAAAAATAACAATATACCTAGGAATACAACTTAACCAGAGAGGTAAAAAACCTCTACAATGAGAATTACAACACACTGCTCAACGAAATCAGAGATGACAGAAACAAATGGAAGAACAATTCATTCTCATGGATAAGAAGAATCAATGCTGTTAAAATGGCCATAATGCCTAATACCAATATTAGGCATTTTTAATACTAAAAAAGATACCTAATAGCAAAGGCAATCCTAAGTAAAAAGAACAAAGCTGGAAGAACAACATTGCCCAACTTCAAATTGTGCCACAAGGCTACAGTAACCAAAACACTGTGGTGCTGGTAAACACAAACACAAAGAACAATGGAACAGCCACACACCTACAATCTTCTGATTTTTGACAAAGCTGACAAAAACCAGCAATGGAAAATGGATTCACTATTCAATAAATGATGTTGGGATAACAGGTTAGCTATGTGCAGAAGATTGAAAATGGACTCCTTCCTTACACCACATTCAAAAACCAACTCAAGATGGATTAAAGACCTAAATGTAAAACCTAACCTAAAACTATAAACACTCTGGAATATAACCTAGGAAATACTATTTTGGACATAGGAAATGGCAAAGATTTCATGACAAAAACACCAAAAGCAATTGCACCAAAAGTAAAAATTGACAAATGGGACCTAATTAAATTAAAGAGATTCTGCAAAGCCAAAGAAATTGTCATCAAACAGGCAATTTACAGAATGGGAGAAAATATTTGTAGAGTATACATCTGACAAAAGTCTAATATCCAGAATCTACAAGGAACTTAAACAAATGTACAAGCAAAAACACAAACAACCTTATTAAAAAGTGGACAAAGAACATGAACAAACGCTTTTGAAAAGAAGACCTACATGTGGCCAACTGGCATATGAAAAAATGCTCAATATCACTAACCATCAGAGAAATGCAAATCAAAACCACAATGAGATACCATCTCACACCAGTCAGAATGGCTATTATTAAAAAGTCAAAAAATAGAGATATCAGTGAGGTTGTGGAGAAAAGGGAACATTTGTTCACTATTGGTTGGAGGTAAACTAGTTCAACCATTGTGGAAAGTAGTGTGGTGATTCATCAAAGAACTAAAAGCAGAACTACCACTTGACCCTCCAATCCCACTACTGGGTATATACCCAAAGGAATATAATTAGTTATATCATAGAGACAATTGCACATGTGTGTTTATGGCAGCACCATTTGCAATAGCAAAGACATGGAGTCAACCTAAATGTCCTTCAACAGTAGACCAGATAAAGAAAATTTGGTACATATACACCATGGAATACTATGCAACCATATAAAGAATGGGATCATGTCCTTTGCAGTAACATGGATGGAACTGGAGGTCATTATCTTTAGCAAGCTAATGCAGGAACAGAAAACCAAATACTGCATGTTCTTATTTACAGGTGGGAGCTAAATAATGAGAACATGTGGGCAGTTGTATATTTTATTGCTTATGCTTAAAAGTTATATTAACAGTTTTATATATAAATTTTCAGTAAAATGTGGTAGAAATGACTTTCTTTAAACATAATGACAAACATTCAATGCTAATGTGAGAAGGAGAGGTGGTACATTTTTCAAACTTCTTTAAGAGGGTTGTTATGGGCTGAATTATATTCCTCCAAAATACATATGTTGAAGTCTTAAACATCAATACCTCAGAATGTAACTGTATTTGGAGATAGGGCTGTTAAATATGTAATTAAATTGAGGTCATTAGGATGGGTCCTAATCCAATAAGATTGATGTCCTTAGAAAAAGAGGCCATCTGGGCCTTGCATGGTGGCTCACACCTGTAACCTCAGCACTTTGGGAGGCCGAGGTGGGCAGATCACGAGGTCAAGGATTTGAGACAAGCTTGGTCAACATAGTGAAATCCCATCTCTACTAAAAATACAGAAATTAGCTGGGTGTGGTGGCACGCACCTGTAATCCCAGCTACTTGTGAGGCTAAGGCAGGAGAATTGCTTGAACCTGGGAGGCGGAGGTTTCAGTGAGCCTAGACTGTGCCATTGCACTCCAGCCTGGGTGACAGAACAAGACTCCATCTCAAAAAAACAAAAACAAAACAAAACAAAACAAAACAAAAAAAAAAAAAAGAAAAAAGAAAAAAAAGAGAGAGAGGCAGTCTGGATGCATATACATACAGAAGGAAGATTATGTAAGGGCACAAGAGGAAGATGGCCATTCTGCAGCTAAGCCAGCAGGAGAGAGTCTTGAGAGTAAATGGAAATAGAAAAGGAAATGATCTAATCACCACCAACCAAGAAGAGAGGCCTGGAACAAAGCCTTTCCTCATAGCTCTTAGACGGTATCAACCCTGCCAACACCTTGATATCAGACTTGTAGCCTTCAGAAGTGAGACAATAAATTTCTATTGTTTAGACCACCCAGTTGGTAATTTATTAGGGCAGCCCTAGCAAACAAATATGAGGGTCTTCAAAGCAAGAATATTTGAGACCATCTTTATAGTCTAGACTGAAAGGATTTTCCTAATTTATAGAGAAACCAACAGAGAAGAAACTTGCCCAGACCTTAGAGGAAGCCTCATAGTAATGAAAAAAGAGCACTTGCTTTGAATGGTCCCCCTACATACATTCCCTGGAGGTCGGTAATTGCAGCAGACTTAAACCTAAAGCCTTTCATCATGACCTACAGAATGGCATCAATTGTGCTTAGTTTGAAGATTTTACATTTATACTTAAAGCTCAAAATTGAATGATAAAGTGATAAATTAATGGTATGAGACATAAGTTGCAAATAAGATAATAAAGCTTATCTACTTAGGAACAAGAGATCAGTCAAAATTAGCTACTTTGACTCCAGCAACAATATAGAGGTCCTTATAAAAACAGCTGTTTTTTATTATCGTTTTCTATAGTTTGATTTTCTTACTTGAAGAGAGATTTTCTTTTTTAATAAGAAAGCTTCATTAGTGCCTTTGTGCAGAGGGAGGGTTAGGAGATGTTTTTTCTTGAGGAAAGAACCCTAATTTAATGTTGTTTTCTGCTCCTTTGTTCATTTATTTTTGATGTTCAAAACTAATTTCTTCCTCAACAGGCAATCTTCAGTTGGAAATATCCCTGTTGACCTCTGTCTTAGGTTTTGTGTAAAAATGTTTGTGTGCCATTTTTTAAGTTCACAAGTCTAATTTTCTCCCCAGAGGGTGTTCACAGTTTCTTCAAAGACTTCAGTGCTTATCTGTTGTTTGAAGCTTTTTTTAATGGCTCACACATTTTGCCTTGAAGATCTCCCCTGGTCAGCTCGATGAAGAAAAGGAGACCCGAATAAGCTTGCTCAGAACTGACTGTTGTTAATTAGGGAGGTTAGAACACAGTACATTTCACTCTGCTGTTTTCACTTCCGATAGTTTACCCAGTATCTAAATTGGAAGCAGCAGGTGTGTGATCTGAAAATAAATATTTTTTCTGTTTTTGATCTCAACCTTTTAAACTTAGAGATGATAGCACTAAAATACAATTTATTTTTAAAGCAAATTCTAGAATATTACTGGCAAATAGGCTTCTACCGTATGAGATCATAAAAGCCTAGATTCTTACTAATAGTAGGATTAATTGTCCAGATTAGCAATGCTAGAACAATTCTGACTAATTTCTGTATAGCTCAGAGTCTTCTAATATTCATTTTATTGTATGGATGATTAAAAAGGTCAATTAAACACACTGATAAACAACATCATTAGAAGGGATCAAGAAGGAGCACATATGTGAGAAGCCAGCTGCCCTATCCATGCACCTTCACTACTCAGGCCTATCCTCAGCCTTGCAATTTTCAAGACCCATTTTATCATGCCCATTGTTTTTATTTGTGAAGGTCACCATGCTATTTCTCTTCCAATAGAGTCCAATCTTGACAGAGCTTTGTGCAATTCCTGTTTTCATCTCTTTCACTGTGTTTTTGGGTCATTCATTCCCTGTATCTTTCTCCTCTGTGAAATTTTCTTCACCTTCTTGCTTTTCTCTCTTGAAACCCATCTCTCTTCTAAAGACACGGCTTTCTTTGCTTCACTTTTTTTTTTTTTTTTTTTGAGACGGAGTCTTGCTTGGTTGCCTAGGTTGGAGTGCTGCGGTGCGATCTCCGCTCACCGCAAACTCTGCCTCCTGGGTTCAAGCAATTCTCTGCCTCAGCCTCCCGAGTAGCTGGGATTACAGGTGTCTGTCACCACACCTGGCTAATTGTTTTTTGTATTTTTAGTAGAGATGGGGTTTCATCATCTTAGCCAGTCCTGGTCTTGAACTCCTGATACCATAATCCACCTGCCTCGGCCCCCCAAAATGCTGGGACTACAGGCGTGAGCCACCGCGCCCTGTCTCTTTGCATCACTTCTAAGTGGTATATGTTCTTTGCTGCATCTCTTGGACCTTTGGACTTGGAGATGGGAAGGTCTTTTTCTTGTTCCTCTTTCCAACTTCCAATAATTCTAAAAGCCAGCTGCATGATGCTCTTTTCATGAAACGTTATTACTATCCTGCCTTGTCTCAAGTCATCTGCTTACCCTGACCTGCCTCCTTTCCCATTTTAGTCACTCTTCTTCATTTGTTAATGATTTTGGTTCATGACTTAGTGCAACTCTAACACAACCTAGATCATTATTTTTGGAGATTTCAGAATCAATGTAGATTCTTATTCCAACCCCCTTGCCTCTTGTTCCTCAGTCTTCTCTGCTTCTGCAATCCTGTCATCAACCACTCACTTTCATGCCATGTTCTAGACCTTGTCATTAAAAATAACTATATCCTCTCTATAATCTCACTGTGAAGCATCCCATTCTTCTGACCACTCTGTTCTGTCTTTCCAGTTCCTTCCCTCTCCTAGCCCAAATCCAATAAACCTCTGACCAAGTAAATGCAAAATTCACTGATCTTATAACTTTGGACATGTCTTTCATTCTTTCCTATTATTAATCATAAATTCTATAATTTAGTACTACATTTACTTCTTTGATTATATTCCCACTTCCCTTGCTTCAAGCGCTTCTCTTGACTAAAACACAACCTCGGTTAAAATCACATTTTCCCCTATGCTATGCATACGTTCTTGTAACTGAACATGGCTGAAAAACAAAACAAACACTGATACATGCTGATTGTCTAATCTTAGATTCATGATCAGTATGAGGTCTGGTACTCATATTTCCCGTGTCAATTAATCTCCCACTCTTCAAGATAATTTGTTACTTTCTTCTCTTTTATAGACTTCTAAAATCATTCTACCATCCCTCAGCTGATGAGCATGTTCTTTGTATCATGAAAAAAACTAGAGAAACTTAAAAGATAACTTTTACCCCCTCACCACATTTACCCATCTATGCCCACAGACTCTCCCTTCCCTCTTGTTACTGCAGATGAACTCTTAGTGTACTTCTCTAAGTTGCTCTTTATGTGTGCATGAGATCCCATCCCCTCAAGTCTACTCAAGAACACGTCCTAGCAATTTGTCTTTTCCCTCTTGCAACTGCACTCTTTTCAATTTGATGTTTCTCATCACTCTACAAGAATTCTTTTGTTTCCCTGTGTACAGTGGTAACATCAACAAATAAAAACATAAATTTCCTTTGGACATTTTCTCTTTCCCCCATTTTTCTCTTTCCTTTAAAATGCCAATTCCTTGAAAGAGTTTCCTAGCATCCTCTTCACTAATTCCTCCTCTAGCATTGTTTCTTCAAATCAGAAATCTTCAAATGGCCTCACATTGTATTAGGCCATTCTTGCACTGCCATAAAGAAATACCTGAGGCCGGGTAATTTATTTAAAAAAGAGGTTTAATTGGCTCACGGTTTGGCAGGCTGTACAGAAAGCACAGTACTAAACATCATCTTGGCTTCTTGGGAGGCCTCAGGAAGCTTCCAATCATGGCAGAAGGTGAAAGGGGACCACACATCTCACATGATGAAAGTAGGAGCAAGAGAGATGGGGGAGGTGCCATATACTTTAAAAAATTCAGATCTCACAAGAACTCACTCCCTATCATGAGGACTGCACAATCCAGGAAAGATCCTCCTCCATGACCCAAACACCTCCTACCAGCCCCCACCTCCAACACGGGAATTACAATTCAACATGAAATTTGCCAAGGGCATATATTCAAACTATATCACACATCTTCACTGAAACTATTTCAATCAATTTCTCCAGTACCCTCTAACAAAATTCCTATAACCAAGTGTGAATTCTGACTTCATCTTACGAAACTTTCTGTAGTATTTGACATAGTTGATAATTCTGTCCCCATTTGATTTCTAGATGCTTTAGTAGTTATATATTTTTTCTTATTCTTCTTTACTATCTACACCTCCTCTCCCTGACCTTTTAACATGGGAGTATAAAAGGCCTCAGTCATTGGACCACTTTCCTTTTCTATTTCCATTTACTCTCTTGATTCTTGATGACTTCTTTTTGTGTCAAGGTTTTGAAAACACTGACCACTCTTACATTTACATCTTCAGCTCAGGCCAGTCCCTAAATTCAAGAATCAGATACTTACCCGCCTTCTTGTATCTTCACTTACATTCTCAACTCCATTATTTATAATCCACGTATCAAACATATATCCAAAACTAAACTTTTGATGCCACCAATTTTTCTATTACTACTATCTAATTTTGGAATTTTTAAATCAACTTCAAAAGAAACCCTGTACTCATTAGCAGTCATTCCCCACTTTTGTCCTTCCTCTGCCACTGGTAATTACTAATCTGCTTATTTCTATGGATTTACCTATTCTAGAAATTTTATATAAATATGATCCTGTAGTATGTGGCCCTTTGCATCTGGCTTTTTTTCATTTAGCAAAATGTCTCCAAGCTTCTGCCATGTTGTATCAGTAATCCATTCCTGTTTATGGCTGAATTAATATTTCATTGTGAACTCACAGTGTTCTCCGGCTTAGTAAATGGCAACTCAATCTTTTCATTTGCTAATCTTGTGATATAGTTTGGATATGTGTCTCCACACAAATCTCATGTTGAATTGTAATCCCCGGTGTTGGAGGTAGGGCCTGGTGGGAGGAGATTAGATCGTGAAGGTGGATTTCTCATGAATGGTTTAGCCCATCCCCTTGATGCTGTCCTCATGACAATGAGTTCTCATGAGATCTGGTCATTTAACCCTTTTCCTGTTTAAGAAAAATAAAAGGGCAAATCGCTGGCAGTGCTCATTTAATTTCACATAAACATGCTCTTTGAAGCTGAAGCAAACCTGACTGATTTTTAATGTGAAAATAAAATATAAAAACAGCTCTTGGAGTTATTTCTAAACAGAAGTAACATCAGAATCATCTATTTTGGAAAAATAGGCTTAAAGGAAGTAGAATTTTGTTTTCTTAGAATTTCGAATACAAATTTGGATTAAGTCCACCTTCAAATCACACTGTTCTACTCATTGAGTAGGTCCTTATAATTATAAGGAACTTGCTCTTCTTGATCTTATAACCTAAAGTAAATGCTTAGGTTACTGATTTTATATATTTCTTCTTTTCTTATGTATACATTTATTGATATAAATGTTCCTTTAAGCATTACTTTTAAAGGGAATCATCTCACAAATTATAAAGAGTTATGTTTTCATTTTCATTTATTTCAAAATACATTTTTACTTGTCGAGATTTCTTTTTTGGTCCATTCAGAAGTGCAATTGTTTTATTTCTAAATATTTGAGTATTTTTCTAGTTATTGTCCTGTTCATTTTTAATTTAATTAGTTTCTAGTTAAATTCCATGTGGCCTCAGAACATACTTTGTATGCTTTATATTCTTTTGATTTTATTTTAGTGATGGGGTTTTGCCATGTAGCACATACTGGCTTAGAACTCCTGGGCCTAAGTGATCCTCCCACCTCAGCTTCTCTAGTAGCTGGGATTACAGTCATGAGCCACCATGCGTGGCATTATGTATTCTTCTCAGTTCTTAACATATGATTTGTGGTCAGAATGTGGAATATCATGGCGAAAGTTCAATGCAAGCTTGAAAAGAATGTATATTCCGCTGTTGATGGATGAAACATACTATAAATATCAATTAGACCAAGTTGATTGATAGTGCTTTTTTGATGACCTATATCCTTATTGATTTTTTGTCTGCTTGATCTATCAATTATTGACAGAAGGGTGTTGAATTCTCCAGCTGTAATAGCATATTTGCACATTTCTCTTTTCTGTTCTATCAGTTTTTACTGCACCTATTTTGATACCTGTTTTCAGGTACATATATGTTTAGGATTATATGTCATCTTAGAAAATTGAACAATTTATCATTATGCTGTTTTATGCCTGATAATTTTCCTTGAATTGAAGTCTGTTTAAAGTTAATATAGCTGTTCCTGATCTTGGAGTCATTCTCTCACTAGTCCAAATCAGCCTGCAGAGATTGATTAACCATTTAAGCTTTTTTATCATTTTATGACTCAAGTGGCCTCTGCTCCAGGTGAACACATCTCTATTATGATTTTTTGGATTTGTCTGTATCTCCAGATTTTGGGGTGGTGGTTTGTCCCGAAAACTGTTTTCTGATGGGTCGAAAATAGTTACTTGATTTTCAGTTTTTTCAGTTTGTTTCTGTAGAAATGGAAGTGATGACCTCTTTCCAAATTCTTTACAGAGAATCTGTTTTGATTACTATAGTTTTTAACATACCGTGTGGCATGTAATTTTATTTATTGTTTCTTGTCCTATGTCTTTGTTGCTAGGAGTTAGTTTTAGACTAAGCAGATCATAAGCTGGTTCCTTAGGTCCTTTAGAATATTAATTTTCATACTACTTTAGAGTTGAGTTCAATGGGAATTTTATTATGATAAATTAAATAATAAATTTCAAATAATATTTCACAGCAGTTTTGGACTCTTTTATTTTTACATTGTATTTTCATATTTGTAGTAAAAGATAACTGATATTTCTTGAATAATTTACTATGGGACTTGTGCTATGCACAAGAGGTTTACTTGGATTGTTTAAATCACTTTACACAAAATCCATATAAGTATTTCTATCATTTCTACTTTATTCATAAAGAAACAAATTCAGAAAGATTATATAACTTGCTGACAGTCACAGAGCTAGTTAAGATGTAGCAGGATTATGAATTTAGACAGTCTGATTTCATTCTTCACTCTTAATGTCTACATAATATTGGCTCTCAATAGCCCTTTAGGTTTAGCCATATGAGTTACTCTCTACAAGGGTAAAATACAATATAATATATTCTTTTATATGCTGTGGTCATAAGATGAACAGATGGTTGACTCTAGTACCTAGTACTACCCCCCACCCCCTAAAAAATGACAGATATTTCTTAAAGTAAAACATTTTGACTAACTTTAAATAGCAGATTAATTCTATTTATTTAATATATTCACATAGAGTAAACATTTTACACCTAATTTGTATTAAATGTGTCATCATACTAGTTTAATTTAGATTTTTCTTTCAGGTGGTTTATTCAAAGTTTTGGAAGGTCATTGTGGGGAGTTTTTAAACTTCTTGCTTAATAATGTATTACATGATAAAAATTGTAAGACATTTCCATTCTTCTCTGTATCTCCATTCTTTTTGCATATAACTTCGAAGCTTCTCCCTTCAAGAGCTGTGGTTTGTTTCTTTACTCTTGGGATTGGTTCAGACTTGAGACTTGGTTTTCCCAATTATATGTGATATGAGTGTCATTGCACCAATATCAAGTTTAGGACTAAAAAGACTTGCATGTTTCTGTTTTCTCCTTTAGAAACTTCCTGAGCCAGCATATGAAAAAGCTACCCTTTTGGATGATGAGCTACATATGGTTCAGTTAACCCTGGCCCACTCAATAACTGGCCAATCAGCAGACTTGTAATTAAGTCCATCTTAGATCAGCCAGACTCAGCTAACTTGCTGATGACCTAAAACACATGAGCAAGTCTAGCCCAGATCAGCCCAGCCTGGCTCAGATGGAACGGACCACTTAGCTGACTTGTAGACTTAGTGGCAAAAATAAATGACTGTGGTTTTAAACGTCTAAGATTGGAGTAATTTGATGTGCAGAAAAATGTCCTGATAGAAATCATACCCTAGATCAAATATCTAACAAGTATGCTATATAAGGTAGAATTTTTGTTATTTTGGTGCAAGGTAAATAAAGCAACTTTAAGGGGAAATATCTCAGACATCCTTGTAGTTATTTAGCTTTCCACATAGATGCAGAATTTAAAATAGTAATGGTAATAATAATAATAATTAGAATCATAACACATTTATAGCATTTACTATATAGTAAATTAGAAGATCTTTACATACAATAACTATTTGATTCTCAAAATAATTGATAAAGTAGATATATTATTTTTTCCATTTAACTGTGTTCTCAGGCACAAATAATTTAAGAATTTAGGTCTATCTCAGTGGTTTAATTCTTAGTCTTCTTTTCTTAACTATCTTCATGCCTTTCATAACTTTCATTCTTCTACTTAGAAGGTTTTTGGTTTCTTAAGAAGGCTTTAAAAGTCTGTAATTATACACATAATTAGCAACACAGCACCTGTACTTCATGCTCCTGCCAATGTTCATAACACCAGCCACTAATTTGCTGCCCTAAACACGTTATAACTTGAGTTCTAAAAAGTAAACCAAATGACACATAAACTGCAAGATAAATAGTTCACCAAATTCCTTTTCTACATAGTTGGCCATTTGGGGTCAAGGATCCTGAAAGATATAATGGAAAGTATGAATTATCCCTCGAAAAATGTGAAAAATACCAAATGTGCATTGAATTTTAGAAATCCTTGATGCCTCTCTGAAGACCATCTTTAGGCCTCAAAATAAAACTGTTATTCTATATAAATAGAAACATCTGTTTTTGTGTGAAACGAAAACCATCACAGAGCTTTAGAGCTGTGTATTTAGAGGTCCACTGCCACCTCCCATGACAGCCTCTACACAGCCTATCACAGGGTTTGTACTCAGTTTCCAGTGAGTTCTGCTGTTATGGCCTGTGAGAAACTCACAGGACACTGCGTATTGTATATTGTAGTTTGTCTGAGAATTGTTTCTACTTCATCAATTAATGACTAGACCTTCTGCTGTTAATCTAGGGGAAACATGGTTCAATCTTCATCGTTAAGAAAACTAGTGCTTCTTTTAAGCCAGTATTATATATTTATCTTGTGGGAGAAGTAATTTTGCAATTGTTCTTTATTTCTTTTGTGCTGTTTCAACCATGTTTACCTATGCATTGTAGCATGCATTATCATGTACTTACTTTCTTCTATTTTATTTTACTATTGAACACAATTGTCCTTTTAGTTTAATTTATTTGCCCTCTTCTGTCTTCCCACTCCTTTTTATTGAATGATACTTAGTTGTGTATATCTCAAATCCTTTGTGGAATGAAGTGGAATATTGATTCATAAGTTAAAAAAGGGGAGCACTAAATATCATTTTTGAAATATTCAAATTGCAATGTGTTCTTATAATTTCCAGGGAATATGAATTTCACATAGGAATTCATCAGTCTTCCCTAGGTTTTAAGTTTCTGTAAAGTAAATGTCTTTACACTGGGATTTTACAGTTTGATTTACATTTGTTTGTGTAACATTATTTTGGAATAATATAATATCTCTATGATAATAGAATTTGAGTTTTCTTTATTCCCAACTCTGGTGCTGGTCTGTTTTTTGATAAGTTGCCAAATCCCTCTGCAGCTGTGTTGCTCTGTGTCTGAAAGTGGAGTAATAAAATATGCTAACACCCTTCCCCTTGAAAAGTGTGCCTTTCTATAGAGAAGATTTAAGATTCTTGAAACAAAATCCTTTGTGTCTAAAAGAACAGCATGGGCCATTATTTCCACATCATGCTGTTTGCCTCCTCTATTATACTAACTTGAGTGTCCCTAGAGTGACAGCCATAAACATTCTGAAAATGCACCAAGAAAAGTTAAGTTGTTCATCATTCAATCAATGGACATGTTGTGGTTGTGACTTTTTGTAACTAGAACTCCTTAAAGTTACTAGAGCATCTGTATGAGGAACAACTTGTGGGCTCTCAGGATCTGGTGAGACCAGTTTAGTAGGGCATGGCAATAGTGAAGACTTCCGTCCCACTAGGTTTACTCTGTGAAGTGTTTTTAGATTGCTCTTAACCTTCCAGCTACCTCTTGGATCCTCATTATCTGTGTTGCAGAGGAGCAGGTGTTCTGTTCAACATTCCCAGTGGCATAAAATCTCAAAGAACAGTTAACTGATGGTAACTCACTGCCATTCAAACATTTAGTATGTTAGAGGAATGAAAGTTGCTTGCTCATAAGCTCTTCAATGTCACAAGATACCTGGTAAAAATACAGAAATACTGGGGAACCCATTTACCCATTTACCCAGGGTAAATGTACTAGAGCAAATGGCTAAGCACATGTATGTAATGCATCTGTACACAAGAACATAACATGTTATCAAATAAGTGGAAGAAAATATAGGTTTTTAGAATTTACCTTCCTCTCACAAATAAGAAACTAAGGCACAGTAATTTCTCTAACATTATAAAGAAGTGGTGGAAGAGCAAGAAATAAATCCTGAGTTTCCTGACATCCTAAGTGCTCTTCCTGTGTCCTATAATGTATTTGTTTTTCTTACAAAAGCACTATTTTTGTATTCCAAGGCTTTATGGCTTGAACCTTTCCATTCTAACATCTTTTCAATTCTTAGTGATGACACCTCTGCTCATGGAATCTAGTTAGAGAAGAAATGTTGCTGATTTCTTTTCCAGTTACAAAACAACTTTTATTTCTGTTTTATAGCTACTTTAATATGTAATATACTCACATTAAAATCAACCAATAACTTGTGTGGGAAAATTTTGAAATACAGTATGTTTTGTCTTGCACAATGTAGAGCTTTGCAGATCATAAAAGTCAATAATTGTGTTTCTAATGAGTGAGTGGATAGTTACAGGAAGAAAATGAGATTAAAATCAGAAATGAGATTATTAGTCTTATTAGCAGTTTGATATAATAGTTTAAATTCAAATTTAGAATAAGTTTAAGAAAATTCCAAAGGACAATATTTAGATCATTAGATAGCACACGTATTTTACTGTAGCCTTATGTAATTTTAAGTTTTTTTGTACAAACTAAAATTATTTTAGAGTTTTTCATTACTTCAAAGAACCAAATTTTTCATGGAATTTATCTATTGCCAAACTACACATTTGTATATGTTATTTGTATCTACAACTGTTTGTGTCTAGTGTTTTACAGCTGCATTCTTATTCTGTACTTACACATGCTATTTATCATAGTATTCAACTTTTGGTTTTAAAATGCGTACAATACTGAAAATTGATATTTCCCCTATCTTTATTATAGTGAGGGAGCAACATATTTTTGTTACTTAATTAGCTTCTAATCTTTCTCTGTATGATGCTTAGAAAGCTAAAATTTTGGTGTCACATATTTTTTACTATCTAGTTAGCCTGAATTTGTCCAAACTTTAATTAAATATTTTTATCATAATTGATACTTATTTTGGGATAGTCATATCTAAGCCTGTTGAGTAAAGAAATGAAAAGAAGGACTTTCCCCTTAATTTGTCATTCTCTTGGTATTTTCTGATGATTATCTGTGTGAGGTGACACTGTGTTAATTTTACATCCAGAAATGATAAAGTAATTCCAAATTTTACTTTAAGCTTTTTCTAGCTGGGGGTTTATTTTCAGTAGAATATATGTTTTACTGCTACAGTAATACCCCAAATAAAAATGTCTTGAAATATATATCTCAGATTATAGGCTGAGTATAAGTAGTCCAGAGCTGACATAATAAGTTTATGGTGCCAGGGATCCAGGTTTTCATAAAATTGTTTATTTACCATCCTCAAGGAAATACCCCCATCTAAGCCTTTTGAGTAGGGTATAGAAAGGAGAAGAAGGGCTTTCCCCTTCGTTTTAAGAGTATGACCTAAAAAAATCACACATACAATATCTCCTGAAATCTGATGACCCTAATTTGGCTGCATAGTTACTCCAACATGCAAAGTAGACTGGCAATTTAATCTTTAGCCAACTATTCATATGTCTCATAATTTCGCCATCATGTCAGAAGAGAAGAAGTGATACTTAAGGAAAACTGCAATTTATGCCCAGGGTTAAGATTATTTGATATTACCCTACATTTTGTTTATTGGTTTTCCACTCATGTTTTTCTCTGTCTGGGGGTTTCAATTCGAATAATTTCTATTGACCTACTTTTAGGTTTGCTGATTCTGTCTATTGTTTTACCCTGTCTGCTGTTAAAGAAGTCTTCATTACTGATATCATACTTTTTAATTCTAACCTTTCCATATGAGTACTTTTTATAGTTTCCATCTCTCTGTTGAAATTCCATGATGATTATTCATCCATGTTGTACTGTTTTGTCACTTGATCCTTTCATATATTATAATTAATTTTAAGGCTTTGATTTTTCACTATGTCAGCACTGTGTCTGGTTCTGTTGTCTATTTTGTCTCTTGACAAAGACTTATTTTATTCCCCTGCGGTGAGAGTGTCATAATTTTTTGTTGAATTCTAGAATTATGTGTGAAAGAACAGTAGAGACTAAGGTAAATAGTACCTATGCTTATAAAGGTGTGTGTCCCTTCTTCTGTCAGGCTATTACTGTGCCAAGCTGAGTCAGACCGGACACTAGTTAGGCTTGGTTTGGCATTATCGTGGTTGTAGTTATCTTTAGTGCATCACAGGTTTCAAATTTCCTAACAGTGGGATACTAACACCTTTTGCTTAATATGGGGCTAGTATGTCACTGAAATTTTATTTATATTCCTGCTGTATACTCAGATTTCAGTAGTCCCTACACACCTGCACCATAGAGAGCAATTTTTCCATGTTGTTATTTCTCTTCCAATGGTGTTACTTTGCTTGTTTGAGGCATGCAGTAAGTGCAAGAATTGTCTCTTGAGTTTTTGTGTTCCAGCTTCAGTCTTAGTCAGATCCTCTCTATATACATCATGATGAAGGATCTTTATTAGCATTTCCGTTTTTCCTCATGACCGTCAAACTCTGTCTTGTATCTGTGAGATTCTTGATTTGGAGAGACTGTACTGCCCCTCACTAACAGAAGTAGACCTCTTTTATGGAGCCAAGTTTGCTTCTATATTTTCATCAGTAACCTTGTACCTTTGCCTGGGACTGGCATCTTTACTAGTATGCAAAACTAGCTAAATCTTTTAAAGTCTGCATCCCAACCAGTCCTTATTGTTTTCCATTATTTTTCAAATATGCAATTTACAGGGGAGAGAGATGTTTGTGGTGCTGGAAATTATGGAAAGAGGGTTTTCTAAACTTGTTGTGTGGGCGATTGCTGTTGCTTGTTCTTTGAGACAATGCTTGTGGTAGGAGAGGGTCCAATTTTGTGCCCCTTTCCAATGGCCACACAATTTTGGTTTCTACTATTTACCGTTGCCTAGAAGTAGAGGCTAGAGTTTCCTGCCCTTCTCCCAGTGGTTTATAGCTTTGATTCATATGAGAAAATGTTTAAGAGGTGGAAAGAGATTCATGCCTGTGCCCCCCAAAAGGTGGAACTCTCTCAGATATCCTTTTCTGACCCCAATCTTTCTCAGGAGTACAAGATGGAGGCTCATAGTAAAGAACTAGAGATTGATTGCAGAGTCACCTGTGCTTAAGGCTCCCAGGTAATTCTAAATTTTCATCTGAGCCCGTTCTTGGTCTTTGAGAAAGCATTCATGTTTTAGCTGTTTTCCTTTATTTTTATGCTGGTCACTTCTTACTCTTGTGCTCTGTGAAGGTAAAACAGTTCATGTGTCTCTTCTTTCCTTAGAAGGTTTCTCATCCCTTGGAATTTATTTTACCCTTCACTTTGGTTCTCTGATAGGTTTGAAATGCTGTGATTTTGTACTTTTTTTCTGGCCTTTTCTTGTGAGGAAAGAAGTGATATTTTCTTGTGGATTTATACCTCTTAAGTTGAATCAGAACCTGTCCCAGGATTTAAATAGATCATGGAGAGTATTGTCTTTTACTAAAATAGTTTCTTGGCATTTATGGACTTAGAATTTATAGTATTTACTGTGTGTGGTCTACTGCAAAAAAAGTTCAGTAATTTCTAATTGGAATTTTAGTGTTAAGATAGTCTGATTTATATAGTGAATCTAGCCCAATCTTTACTAGTATGCAAAACTAGCTAAATCTTTTAAAGTCTGCATCCCAACCAGTCCTTATTGTTTTCCATTATTTTTCAATTATGCAATTTACAGGGGAGAGAGATGTTTGTGGTGCTGGAAATTATATGCTCTAGTGACATGAATAAATTTAACTATTTGCAAAGATCACAGGAAATGTTATTAACAGATGTCAAGAGTCTATTCTATTCTTTTAGAATATATAGTAGATTACAAATATGTTCATATATATTCTGGAGCTTCTTTCTAACCCTCAAATTCATCAAGCTAGACATATTAGGATAAGTGTGTGGTTTCTTTTAAATGGTATTTGAGATCACCATCATGTGTTTCGTATATATATCAAGCATGAGTTAACTTGATGCCTTTTTAACCTAAGAAAGTTCTTTTTATCACTACACTAGAATGATTGTGAGTAGGACGCTAGATGTAAATGTTGTGTGGGAGTGAGTACATGTCCTTGTTAAGCAGCTTCCTCAGTCAGCTTTATAGCACATCTGATTCAAATTTGCACTTGAAAACAATAATCTGTCACTGACAATCCATCAAAACAGTAAATATTAAACTCGTAAAGGACAAAGACCTATTGTATCATAACAATGGAGTTGTAAAATCATTACTGGGTTTTAGAATAAAAATAATTAATATTTAAAAACAGGCTCTAGCTTAAGGTACTAACATTTTACAAGATAAATGCCAGCTTTTCCTTTTTTACTTTCCATTTTAAAAATTGCTAAAATGCATATTTTACTTGAAGCTTAATAAATGTATTTAGTTGTAGCTTAATGAATATCTACAGAAGATATTACAGAAGAGACAAAGTCAGATTAATGATGTGTGCCCAATAGAAATATGAAACCACAAGAGCCATCTTTTCTCTACAAGGAACTAATCTTCATAAGCTATAAGAGTACCCATTTGACACACTTTATTAATTGTAATTAAAACATTAACATCTACTTTCATGTGCTGTCACCTAATAGATTTTGATCAGGTTTCATATTTGTTCATGAGTGGTGATTTGTGTATTGTGATTAAGACTCATTTTGAACCTTGATATTATGTCATTATTTGTGATAAACTCTGAGATCAGTTATTTGTGCTGTTTTACCTTATGCAATTTTTTAAATCTGTTAATATAATGACATTTGAATACTTAGATTTATTTGGAAATAAATGCTCGACTACTCTAGTCATTTAATATTCACTGTCATACTGTTAATCATAACGGTCTTATATGGGGTTATTTGGAGGTAATTTCATTGTAAGACCATACAAAATCCCCTATTACTTGTCTGTATTTAGTCAAGTGTATCTGCCTTAGTATATCTGGATTTGGCAAGATTCCAGCTCCTTTGAAACTTCTGTTGGAGGGATATTTGAAAAGTGGAAACCAGTGTGCAGGGAGGAACAAACCCACCCATCAGGCAGTTTAATTTAGATGCCCTTAATCTGGTTCAGGTTCAGTGGCTTGAATTTGAAAATGGGTCTCCTCTAGCTCTCCAAATTTTCTTCTCTATAACTTGGATAAGGTCAATTAGACCCAGAGAGGAAATGTCCACACCTAATGTGAAAATGCAAATGATTGGCTTGCTGTTTTTGTGAAAATGCCAGAAATTGCATGTGTTAGTATTATCTTACATTGTAGAAAAAACCAATTTGATAATTGCGAACTGCTTTCTGCAGCTGTGAATGCCCCCTTTCAGACCAATAGAAAACAACAGGAGGCCCAACTGTGAACATTCTTTTGAAAATTCTATTTACAAAGTGTATCCATTAAAAAACTACCCCACAGCTTCCTTGGGAATTAAACAAAGTCAGATCTGGTAAAGTAACAGTGTTACTCAATAGGGTTTGATCGTATTGGGTCTCTTGTATTCAAGTCCCAGCAGAGTGGAATTGGTAGGTTTTCTTGAATGTTTTAGAAAATTATTCTATTAACATGGATAAATGGCCTAACCAGTGTAATCACCAAAAGCCAAAAGTCCAAACATGGCTTATAATAAATATTTAAATGATACTATGTCTTAAAGAAGTACCTATATATTTGATTCCAAATATTTCATGGACTTGTTAAGATCACTGAAAACTTATTATTTGATCCCTAGTAATAATTGTACTTTCTTAATGTTTATTTCCTCCACCAAATTGTAAGCATTTTGAAGGCAGAGAAAATGCTTTTTTTTTTTTTTATTTTTTGCATAGGTCTTATTACTTTGTGGGTTCTCTGTTGATTGTATAATTGAATATACAAATGTACTGATATTAGAAAATAAAACAAAATGTGTTACAATATACTGAAAAAAACAGCATTTCAAATCAAGTATTTCTTTTTTGGACAGAAATTTCACTCATTTTTATAATTTTTAGAGTTGGTGGATGTGAAGTCTACCAACAAAATATACCATGTGTTTAGCTAGATTGGTCATTTTTAAACAAAATTAATGACACTAAAAATATATCCAAATCTGTAATTTAGCCAAATTGTATATTTTTCAAAAAATTTTTATTGTTTTGTAAACAAAGATTAACATAGAAGGCATTTAGGAAAGGCAACATGGCTTCTAGCTCATCATAATCACCCCAGAAAAGCTACAAGTAAACACCCTGACAGTGGTTTTTGAGTGTTTCTGGTAATGAAGTTTACATTTTTTTTCTACTTGTCTTCTGTTTTATTTAAATGAGATTAAAATATTTTTAAGCATTTTAATGGAATTTATTTTACTGGTTCAGCATATGAACCCTATTTCACAGTCTAAATATTTCTACATACATCCAAACTTGTCCCATTCCTATAAATTCGTCTCAGATCTTATGTAAAATAATAGATGAAGAAAATTTTTAAGCAAAAGAAATAGCAGAGCACACAGTCTTTAGGAAGGTGACATGTAATTCTTCCTGTCCAAAGAAACAGAAAAGTCTGACTAGCTATAATCTGTGAACAATTGTTGTAAGTTTATTTCCCATCCCTCCCCAGCATACAAAATACATACAAATAATCAAAAACAGTTCCAAATTATGGATTCCCCTGATGACAAAACAATACTATAAACAAGTGTTTTCAGGAACATAAAATATATATTGGTGATGATTTTAAAATATATAGCAAACCAGGACTAGGTGGCTAAAACACTCATCTAATACCCGTTGGCAGTGTGTTGTTATTTCATTAAGAAAATTGAATCATTGGTCAGGTCAAAATGGACTGAATAAAGGCCATCTCCTAGAAGATGGGACAGAAGCTTGAAGTCAGCTTTATGTTAGACGTTAAAAACTGCTATAATTTGCATGTCATTTGATCCTGGAGGAGAATATTTTAGATACCCATAAATTTGTTATAAATATTTATAAGGAGGAACTCCTATCTTAGAGGACTACGTAGACCAGATTCTCCAAGGAGCAAGAGTAGAAGGGGTATGCCAGGAAATTTAACTCATATAAACCAGGATAGGAATCAGCCTTATTTAAGAATATTGTGAAATGGTGCTAACTGAATGCGGGCAAAAGAATTGTCCATTATCTCAAGATATTTATCAATAATTCAGGACGTTTATGAAACAAGGAAACCGTTGGTTGAAAGTCACTGAACTTGAGCTTTGAGATAAGAACTGTTATTTTCAAGATACATTAGTTTGATGGTGTACCCATGACATGGATAGAAATATCTATTCTTTTTCACATACAGCACATAGGAAGCTTAAAACTTTACTAAAATCTGCACTTAGTAGGGTTAAAAGGTAAATCACTCACTTCTGGCCTGATGTTTCATCTTGTATTATCTCATTCTCAGCTGTGGGCTTGATGTTATTTTTGCTTTATACAGACCTACCAGAAGGATAATATTTTTCAGTGATGAGTTTGCTAATTAGTAGTTGCAGAAAGAGCTTGGTATTTGCAGCTCAAAATTTCCAAAGTTTACTTCCAGGATTAAGTATCTAATCCTACTTTCCTCCACTATGTTCTGCAAAATACCAATTGATTTTAGGTAAAGCCATCTGTCTCTCAAATGTTTGCCATATGCATTCTCTTTTTGTGTGTGTTGTATGTCTTTTCTTTGGTCAAAAAAGATACATTAAAGAAAAAAAAAAACCTTAAAGGTAAGAGTGCTTTTTAATGGGATTGCATTATGTCACTTCCTGTGCAACATCATTAAACAGCCCTAATGATTCTACTAGCTCAATCATTATTTACAAATTATGTTTCTTTAGTTGCAAGATGTGGGTTATATTGGTACATGATTATATGTGAGCCTTGTATTCTTTTCTTTTCTTCTTCCTTTTTTATGTATCACTCTTTCTTATTCTCATCCTACAGACAAATTATAAATGGATAGTAATCATTCATGTATTGTTTTTCTTTTATATATTCCACAATTTAGGGCATTATAAGCTATCAAAATGCACCTTATTCTTTAGCTGAAATTACTGATGTGACTATTTGAAAAGAGAGGTTCTATTTTATCCAAGGAAATTACTAAGGGAAGAAGCAAATGGTGAATTGTGTGGAAAATGTCCTATCAACTTGAATAATCCATTTATATAATGATGGCAGATTTGTCTCTTGAGGTACCTTATGCTTCTATCATACTATAATTATGGATATTCAAATTGGATCACTGCAATAATGATTGCTTTGAGCACTCTGAGATATTTTTATCTTAATAGCAGGGCACCTACCTCCCCAACTGCACCTCATGCTAATCTTTCCCTAGATCAGGGATTAGCAAACTTTTTCTATAATTGGCCAGATAGCAAATATTTTAGGTTTTGTGAGGCATACGGTCCCCATTGTAACTAGTCAATTAGTCTTTTTTTCATAGTGTCTGACATTGGTTGAAAATAAGAAGTAGACTTTTGTCCAGGTAGTCTTGAGTTGGGCAGAGTGCAGGAGTTATTTTGTTGACCAACAGGCACATAACTGAGAAAATGCTGTATATTCAGAAGGGAGCTGGAATCTGGGCAAAACTAACTGATTCAAAGGTGAAATAACTTGATTTGTCTGCCAAACACCCTGGGCCCTAGATGCCATATGGAAGGAGTATAAAAGATCCCTGTGAAGAGGACATGAATGAGCCTCATTGAAGGTGAAAGGCTGGTGCCTTCAGCAGGGTGGCAAGCTGTCTGAATCATTGTCCAGGAGCTGTGTTCAGTTCAGATACCTCCTACATGAGCCTGGATTGCTAAAGGTGGTGGTGTCTCAGTGGGACATAATACATGGTAACGTCAGCGAGAAGCTCGTGTCTCCTTGTAGATAGATCCAGGCCTAGTAGTTTTTTCTACAAGTCCTTTAACTCTGTTGTTGCAGCATGAAAGAACAATAGAGAATAGTATACCAAAGGGTTGTGACTGTGTTCTAATCTGATTGTTTGTAAAAGCATAGATGGCATTTGAACTGAGGGACGTAGTTTGCTGACCTTTGGTCTAAGTCAGTCTGCGCTGACCACATTAGCCATTTTTCATTCTTTAGGTAGAGAAAGATCTCAATTTCTATGCTGTTCTACCGCGTAAAGTACTCTTTTCCTTTATTTTCTACTTTGTTGATTTATATTCCTTTTTTTTTTTTAATGTCAGCTAAACTGAAACTACGTTCGAATACAGAGTAACCATACATCCTGGTTATGTTCTGGTTAGCTTGAATTTACAACTGTTGTCCCTGTGTAATTGCTGATGTGTCTCCTGTCACTTTCAAATGTGACACAGTGGAGATGAGAAGTTACTGGCGACTTTAATCGAAGAGAAATTCTCTGAATATTCTGTGTAATTAGGACACTATCAGATAATCTACTCTTTATATGAGAAACACTAGAATTTGCTTTTGTACATTTATTATTTACTGTATCCCTCTCCCTAGTGGAATGTGAACTGCATGGGGATGGGGTCAAGTCTGTCCTGTTTATGTTACATTTCCATTCTAAGTATACTATATGCCAGATACACAGTATACTCAAAAAGTTAAATGAGTTAATACATTAAATATTTCTTAATTTCTTATCTGGGCAGGTATTTTATATACATATGTATATAAATGTATATATATGTATATATGTATATAAAATCTCCAATGAGGAAACACTGTTTCCTTACATTGATTGTTGACTGTTACAGGTTTTCCTTCATCTTCAGCAGAGAGATGGGATGCAGGCTCCTGAACTGATCAGTGTGAAAAAGAGTAAGGCCTGGATTTTTGCTTAATGGCTCCTCCTACACCTCCCACTAGGGATTTCTGGATGAAGGTGGTATGAGTAGCATTGTACTAAGACTTCCTTGGATAGTCAGACAATGGCAGTGTTCTTTAAATGAACCTAGTTTAATCTCAGCCATCCTCCTTTTCTCTAAGAAAATAGGACCTATTGTTCAGCTGAGAATCTCTTAAAATCCCTGACATATGTACCTTTTTCCCTGATGCTTAATATTTCTGCAATGATAATTTTTTCTTAATATAAACAAAAATAATTTTTCATCGTTTCCAGAATGCTTGATAAATATCTCATCTGTTCAATCTTATTAAAGGAATGTGGTGATGTTCATTGTAAATAAAGGAGTTTGTATAGGTATGTAAATTCTAAACAAGAATATAAAGTTTATATACAGCTTGAAATTATGGGAATGCATTTATGTCTGTAGGTGAAAATACTGTAATGTATTGTTTCTAATTAAAATGAATTTTTATTAGTCCTTGCTGCTTTGAAAAGCTGCAAAAAGAAATAAAAGTTTCTACATACTTCGGTGGGGACTTAAGCAACAGAAAACAAAATTTAGTAGCAATCAAAGCTTTTATTTACTCCTAAATATATGAAGATATTAATGTTTTATCTCAGCATCCTCATCTTACTTTTTGAATATGTTAATTTCTGCTTAAAAATATCTGTCTCCAAAGAAACAAATACTACCTCCATATTCAAGGTGGAAAATAATCAAGTTGCTATGCTCTTTTTTTTTTTTCTTTTAGCACATCTTCTTTTCTGTGAAAAGGAAGAAGCAAAGAGTGATTTTTGTTAAATAATTATTGATCTTATTTAATATTAATGTAATTTGGTAAATTATCAATAAGAGATGGCCATTTTGATAATACAGAAATAATTCAATGTTGAATCACTGAAAAAAATCAATGGCTTAATATTGGTTATACACAAAACTGCAAAAATAAAGGACATGTTTTCCATATTATTGAGTAACGGAGTATAACTAACAATTAAAAACAAATTAGATGATGTCTTAGTGCATTTTCTGCTGCTATAACCGAATACCACAAACTGCATAATTTATAAAGACCAGAAGTTTATTTGACTCACAATTATGGAAGCTGAGAATTTTAAGAGCATGACACTGGCATCTGGCAAGGGTCATAATGTGATGGAAAGGGAAGTATGACAGAGAAAATGGGGGTCAAACTTATCCTTTTATCAGGAGCCCAGTCTTGAGATGAGGACATTAATCAATTCAAGAGAGTGAAGCCCTCATGATCAAATCACCTCTTAAAGGCCCCACCTCTTAATACCATCGCAATGGCAATTAAGTTTCTAACACATGAACTTTTGGTAACATATTAAAACCATGGCATATGGTGTTATGAGCTGAATGTTATCGTATAATTACATATGTTGGAAGTCATAAGCCCCCAACATCTCAGAATGCGACAATATTTGGAGATAGGGTCTTTAGGAGTAATCATGTTAAAATGAAGTTACCAGGATGGAGCTAATCCAATATAACTAGTGTCCTTATAAGAAGAGGAAGTGGTACACAGACATGTAGAGAGCAAATACAAGGTGAAAACCTAGGGAGAAGATGATGGTCTACAAGCCAAGGAGAGAGGCTTCAGGGAAACTAACTCTGCTGATGCCTTGATCTGGGACTTCTAGCCTCCAGGACTGTGAGAAAATAAATTTTTGTTATTTAAGCCACCCAATTTGTGGTACTTTGCCATGGCAGCAGCCCTAGAAGATTAATACAGATGGCAAAAAAGTGTGCTGCACCTCTTGAAAATAGTGTGGTCTCTGGCTCCTGCATTACATTTCTGCATGCATTCACTTAAAGGAGCCCCCTATTACTGGGCTTTCCTCCCCACAGTCCAATTGCTGCAAAATATCTTCTTTACTATGGAGATAAAATTAAAAAAAGAAAATTTCTGTAAAAATACCCATAAGTCTTTTAAAACTTAGCATAACAGTCTAGTCTATCCAGCTATTTAATCATTCAAATAAGCAGTAATTTTTGTTACATTACAATATTAAAATACCTCCACATCCATTATCACTATTTTTCACAAATGCCATATGTGAAAGGACAGGCAAATTTTATTTTCTGTTTGTATAGGTGAGAAACTAAGACTCCACTGGTGTTATAAATGAGAAAATATTGCTCTTAAGTTGATTGACTTACGTAGCCCACAAAGCCAGTTTACAGAACGGTACTTAATCAAGGTCTTTTGATTTCAAATTCAGCTGATTTTCTTTTCTCCTCCATCACCCAATCCTTTATCTTAAAAATCTTTCGGTCTTTAATAATATCTCTTAGTGCGATATTCTTGCAATATTCATTAGTCTCTCATGGTATTGATTTAATGTTTTGCTAATACCACATAAAATGACATAAAATGGAACAGAATAGATCAAAGTATTCTATAAGAGTTAAGGGTAAATATTGCATCTTGACATTTTGGTTCTGTTTTATTTGTGTGATTTTTGCATCTATGTAAATACTTGGTTATAAAATAAAACCTAAATTTCTTACTGTAGGTTATAGGAAGAAAATATCTTAAAACTATTCCCATGGTATGTTTTCCTAAAAAGTGATTTTTAAAAGTACTTTCTAATGTTTTGGGTTTTTGCATATGCTTTTTAAGCTTTATTGGCTTAATTAGAAGGCAAAGCTCTTGAGAAGAAGACTGCTGCTTATTACTCCTCCCTCATAGAGTGTTGAACTTAAAGGAGTTCAGGGTACACCGCCCCAAAATATGCCACTCAGAACATATATGCCACTGGCACATGAATCATTTTGAGCTAAAAGCACTTAAAAAACAGCAGGTGTAAGATCACTCTGACCTTCCTTCTGTTTCTTAAAAGTTGGAGATAAAATTCTCATGTGAAAAATGCCCTCCCTCTACTAGAAGGAAAGCAACATTCTTATTATTAAAAACTCAAAGTTAAAACTGAGAGAATTCTGCTCAGATCTTGTTAAAATAACTTATCTTCTAATTTCCCCACATAATTGCTTCTTCACAATATATTATTTTTTCTTCAATTCAGTAAGTATTCAACCCTGAGTCTTTGGGTCAGCGTTTCCTTAATGGAGGAAAGAAGTCCTCTCTTAGGGAGAGAAGTCTCCTATGCCATGTCAAACTTGTATTAAATAAATTTGTATGCTTTTTTTCTGTTGATCTATCTTATGGAAATCTATTTATCAGGCCCAGCCAAAAAAATCCCTAAGAGGGTCAAGGTAAAGTCTTGCCTGGCCTACACAGCGGTGTTAGACACATGAGTAATGGTGACTGAATGACTTGAGTATGAGACAGTTGGCTGTGAAATTTATTAAAACTATTCTGATGTATTACTAATTTTGTTTCATGTATTTCCATACTGAAGGGTAGATGAACTCTACAGTGACGGTGTCCAGGTAGTAGTTTGTTATTTTGAATAATAAGCCCTTTTTCCTTTGGCCATGTTCCCCTATTTTTATATTTATCTAAAAATTTTATAAAATGTTCAAAGGAAAGAGTCTAAATATTTCTTCTGGTTATATAATAATAACCACATTTTCATAAATTGGCATGGGCTTTGCTTTTTATTCTCTTGCTTTCCATAGATTTGCAAGAAAATTTTAAAATAATACGGTATTAGTTTGCTAGTGTTGTCATAACAAAGGACCACAGACAGGGTAGCTTAAGTAACAAAAATTTACTTTCTCACAGTTCTTAAGGCTTGAAGTATGAAATTAAGGAGGTGTCAGCAGAGTTGGTATCTTCTGAGGCCTCTCCCCTTGGCTTGGAGATTATTTTCTTCTCTCTGTTTTCACATGGTCTTTTCTTTGTACACAACTGTATACAAATTTCCTCTTCTTATAAAGACACCAGTTATATTGTATTAGGGGTCACACTAATCAATTCATTTTAACTTAATTAAAGACTCCATAAAGATTATTCCAAATAGTGTCACATTCTGAAGCAGGATAGAATTAGAGCTTCAGCATATAACAGATACTGATAGCCTAAAATGTTAAGCTCTCATAAAGACAGAACTTTTAAAAAAATTATTCTAATTTATAAATCACATTGAAAAATTTATATATTGATATAAATTAGTACTATTATCTATTTCATATATATTTACATGTGTACATTTTAAAATAATCCTCTTATACTGTGATGATTAATTTTGTGTCAACTTTGCTAACTTACAGTACCCAGATACTTGGTCAAACACTATTCTAGATGTTTCTGTGAAGGCATATTTTTAGATGGGATTAACATTCAAATCAGTAGACTTAAGCAAAGTCAATTGCTCTTCATAATGTAGGTGGGCCTCATCTAATCAGTTGAAGACCTTAATAGGAAAATACTTATCTCTCTCAGAGAAGAGGGAGTTCTGCCAGCCGACTGCCTTTGGGCTAGAACTACAACTCCTCCTTGGGTGTTCAGCCTGCCAGCCTACCCTGCAGATTTTGTGTTTTTACACCCATAATCATGAGAGCCAATTCTTTGAAGTTACTCTCTCTCTCTCTTTCTCTCTCTCTCTCACATACACATGCACATCTCCTATTGGTCTGTTTCTGTAGAGGACCCATACAATACAATACACACACACACACACACACACACGCAGTCCATTTATAACTTAAAATTAATCCTGAAGGCAAAAACTTCTACAGAGACAAATTGAGAAAACTTACCATTAGCGAAATGCCAAACTAGAATGATTGGCTTTAGATTATGATCCAAATATCAGTAAGGCACAGTTGTGTTACAGGAGAGGGAAAGAGGTTTGCCAGTCAATACCTGCCATTGGAAAAAGCTAGTTCAGGTATTTGATGATTCAATTATTAAATAAGTTAACTGGCTTTTCAATTAATATAAAAAGCATATTGCCAAGAGACAGGGGTGAAAAAATATATATGCATACTTATACATACATACCCGGGATGTAAATACTATTATTAGTAGAAGCAATTTTTAAATTTATTTTAAAATATTAGAAAACTAGGGGAGACTTCAGAATTTCAACCAAAGAATTCCAACGTTGTTAAAAAAAATTGTCCCATCAGAGAAAGATGGCAGAATAGAAGTCTACACCGTTTGTTCCCACTGCTGGGACACCAAATTTTAACAATTGTCTGCACACAGAAAAGCACCATCACAAGAACAAAAAATCAGGTGAGGGGGAACAATAACGGCATCTGTTTTTAACTTCATATGATGGAAACAGGCATTGAGGAGGTCAGGAGAGACAGTCTTGAATCACTGACGCCACTCCTTTCCTGTCCTCCCCGGTGGTCATGCAGCACAGAGAGATAATTTGTACATTCTAGGGAGAGAGAGCACAGCAACTGAAGGACTTTACATTGAGCACAGCACTATCCTGTCACAGCAGAGAATAAAGCTGTGTTGGGCTCAGCCAGTGCCCTTGCAAAGCGAGCATTTGGACCAGGTCTAGCCAGAAGGAAATTGCCCAACCCAGGAGTCAGCAATTGAGTTTCTTGGCAAGCTTCGCCACTGTGGACCAAAGTGCTCTTGGGTCATAGGTAAACTTGAATCCTACCCCTAGTCCTTGCCTAAAACACAAGGACTTCAATTCTTAGACAATACCTCATGCTAGGCTGGGCTTAGAGCCAGTGAGCTTGTCTGGCAAGGTTAAGGGAGGGCTCGCATCATTCCTTCCCTAACCCCAAGCAGTGCAGCTCAGAGCAACAAAAGTAACTCCTTCCTTCTGCTTAAAGAGAGGAGAGTGTAGATTATAGAATACTCTGTCTCGCTTCTTGGATACCAGCTCAGCCACGGTAGAATAGTGCATAGGGCAGAGTCATGATGCCCCCATTCCAGGCATTAACTCCCAGATGACATTTCTAGACACAACCTGGGCCAAAAGGAAACCTACTGCTTCGAGGGGAAGAACCCAGTTCTGGCAGCTTTTATCACCTGCTGACTAAAGAGCTCTTGGACCCTGAATAGACATCAGTGATACCTAGGGAGTACACCCTGGGCCTTGTGCTCTGAGATATTCTGGAGACCTAGCACATTCCCAGCTATGATGGCTACAGTGAAAGACCCCTTCTGTTTGAGAAAAGTCAGGGGAAAGATGGGACTTTTCTTGCATCCTAGGTACCAGCTTGGCCACAGTGGATTAGAGCAACAAGCAGGCTCATGGGTTTTTTGACTCCAGGCCTAGGCTCTTGGTCAGCATTTCTGACTTACCTTGGGACAGAAGGGAGCCCATTGTCCTAAAGGGTGAGTCCCAGGCCTGGCAGCATTCATCACAAGCTGCCAGAGGAGCCCCTGAGCTCTAAGCAAACATTAGGGGTGGCCTGATAGAACCCCCTGTGGATTGTTGGTGATGATGGTCACAGAAAAAGGCTCCTTTGCCTACGGAAAGGGGAGGAAAGAGTGGGAGGGCCTTTGTATTGTGATTTGAGTGCCAGCTTAGCTGCAGTAGCATAAAACATCAGGTAAATTGCAATTTTTTGATCCAATTCCTGACTCTCAGATAGAAAATCTGGACATGCTTGAGGCCTGGGAGAATTTGCCACCATGATAGGAAGGACCTTGGGCAAAATCCAGCCCAGTGCTGTGTGTGCCTTAGGTCTGATCCAGCACAGTCTCACTGGTGGTGGCCACAGGGGTGATTGCATGCATACCCAAAGTTCCAGGTGGCTCAGCCCAGAGACGAAGAGACTCTAAATGTTTGTGAGAAAGTAAAGTAAAAGAACAAGAGTCTCTGCTTGATAATCCAGAGAATTGTTCCAGATTTTGTGCAGTACCTCTATGAATCTGCAAAAAACCAGAGTGTTATTGGTCTTAGATTCCAAGTCCCTATGAGTACCTAGATAGCCTTCCAAAGAAGGACTGGAAAAACAAGCCCAGACTGTGAAGACTACAATAAATACCTAATTCTTCAATGCTCAGACGCTGAAGAACATATACAAACATTAACACCATCCAGAGAAACATGATCTCACCAAATGAACTAAATACAGCATGAGGGACAAATTCTAGAGAAACAGAGATATATAACCTTTATGACAGAGAATTAAAAATAGCTGATTTGAGAAAACTCAAAGTAACTCAAGATAACACAGAGAAGGAATACAGAATCCTATCTGATAAATTTAATAAAGAGATTAAAATAATTGAAAAGAATCAAGAAGAAATTATGGAGATGAAAAATGCAACTGACGTAACTGAAATACTGAAGAATGCATCAGTCTCTTAATAACAGAATTGATCAAGAAGAAGAAAGGATTAGTGAGCTTGAAGGCAGACTACTTGAAAATGCACAGCCAGAAGAGACAAAAGAAACAAAAACAATGAAGCATGCCTACAAGATTTAGAAAATAGCCTCAAAAGGGCACATCTAAGAGTTATTGGCCTTCAAGAGGAGGTAGAGAAAGGGATAGGGGTGGAAAGTTTATTCAAAGGGATTTCAGAGAAATTCTCAAATCTAGATAAAATATCAATATTCAAGTACAAGAAGGTTATAGAACACTGAGTAGATTTAAGCCAAAGAAGAATACCTCAAGGCATTTAGTAATCAAACTACCAAAGGTCAAGGATAAAGAAAGGATCCTAAAAGCAGCAAAGAAAAGAAACAAATAACATACAGTGGAGCACCAATACTCCATTATTGCTGAAAAGTCTGATGGCAGACTTTTCAATAAAACCTTACAAGCCAGGACAAAGTAGCATGATGTTTTTAAAGTGCTGAAAGAAAAAGAAAAATGTACCCTAGAATTGTGTACCCTTTAAGAATGAAGGAGAAATAAAGACCTTCTCAAACAAACAAAAGCTATGGGATTTCATCAACACCAGACATGTCATGCAAAGAAATGCTAAAGAGAGTTCTTTAATCTGAAAGAAAAGGAAGTTAAAGAATAAGAAACAATGATCTGAAGATACAAAACTCACTGGTAATAGTAAGGTCACAGAAAAACACAGAATAATATACTACTAATTGTGGTGTGTAAAATTCTTTTGACTCGAGTAGAAAGACTAAATGGTGAACCAATCGAAAGTAATAATTGTAACAACTTTTCAAGACATAGACAGTATGAGACATAAATAGAAACAACAAAAGGTTAAAAAGCAGTGGGATGTAGTTAAAGTGTAGAGTTTTTATTAGTTTTCTTTTTGCGTGCTTGCTTGCTTATTTACTCAATCAGTGTTAAATTGTCATCAGTTTAAAATAATGAGATATTAGATAGTTTTGCAAACTTCCTGGTAATCTCAAATAAAAAAACATACAATGGATACACACACACAAAGAAGGAAATTAAAGCATACCACCAGAGAAAATCACCTTCACTAATAGAAACACAGGAATGAAGGAAAGAGGGAAGAGGAAACCACAAAACAATCAGAAAACAAATAACAAAATGGCAAGATTAAGTCCCTACTTCTCAATAATAACATTGAATGTGAATGAAATAAACTCTCCAGCAAAATACATGGAGTGGCTGAAGGGATGAAAAAGCAAAACCTAATGATATGTTGCCTACAAGGAACACACATCACTTATAAAGATACACATAGACTGGAAATAAAGGCATAGAAAAATATTCATTTCCAATGGAAACTAAAAAAGAGCAGGACTAGCTATATTTATATCTGTCAAAATAGATTTCAAGACAAAAATTGTAGGAAGAGACAAACAAGGTCATTATATGATAATAAAGGGGTCAATTCAGCAACAGAATATAATGAATGTAAATATATATGCACTCAATACTGTATCCCCCAGACATATAAAGCAAATAGTATTAGAGCTAAAAAGGGAGATAGACCTAATACAATAGTAGCTGGAGACTTCGACATCCCACTTTCAGCATTTGACATATTTTCTAGACAGAAAATTAACAAAGAAACATTGAACTTAATCTTAACCATAATAAAATGTCTGCCAGCAAAGAAAAAGCCTAGGAACTGATGGCTTCATAGCTGAATTTTTATGAACATTTATAAAACAATTAATATCAATCCCACTCTGACTATTCCAAAAAATAGAGGAGGAGGGAAACTCATTCAATGAGGTCAGTATTACCCTTATACTGAAGTCAAAGACACATCAAAAAAAGAAAAGGCCGATATTTATAGGCGAATATCCTGATGAATGTTGATGCAAAAATCCTCAACAAAATACTAGCAGACTAAATTCAACAATACATGAAAAAGATCATTCATCATGACCAAGTGGGATTTATCTCAGGGATGTAAGGATGGCTCAACAAATGCAAATCAATCAATGTGATACATTGTATCAAAAGAATGAAAGATACAAACCATATGATCATTTCAGTTGATGCTGAAAAAGCATTTGATAAAATTTTACATCCCTTTGTGATAAAAACCATCAGAACATTGTGTATAGAAAAAACATACCTCTACATAATAAAAGTCACATATGACAGACCCATAGTATCATGCTGAATGGGGAAACACTAAAAGCCTTTTCTCTAAGATCTGGAAAAAGACAAGGATGCCCCCTTTCACCACTGTTGTTCAACATAGTACTGGTAGTCTTAGCTGGAGCAATCAGACAAGAGAAAGAAATAAAGGGAATCCAAAATGGAAAGGAAGAATTCAGATTCTCCTTGTTCACAGATGATATAATCTTATATTTGAAAAAACCTAAAGACTCCACATGAAAACCATTAGAACTGATAAACAAATTCAATGAAGTTGCAACATACAACATCAACCTACGAAAACCAATAGCATTTCTTTATTTCAACAGTGAACAGCCTGAAAAAAGAAATCAAGAAAGTAATCCTGCTTATAATAACTGCAAATAAAATTAAATAACTGGGAGCTAACTCAACCAAAGAAATGAAAGATCTCTATAGTAAAAACTATAAAATGCTGATGATAGAGATTGAAGACACAAAAAAATGGAAATATATTCCATGTTCATAGATTGGAAGAATCAATATTGTTAAAATGTCGATACTACCAAAAGCAGTATATAGATTCAATGCAATCCCTATCAAAATTCCAAAGACATTCTTCACAGAAAAGGAAAAAAAAAAAAATCATAGAGTTTATATGGAATTACAAACGACCCAGAATAGCCAAAGCTACCCTGAGCAAGAAGAACAAAACTGGATGAATCACATTACCTGACTTCAGATTATACCACTGAGCTATAGTAGCCCAAACTGCATGGCACTGGCATAAAAACAGACACATAGGCCAATGGAACAGAATAGAGAACCCTGAAGCACATCCACACACCTACAGTAAACTCATTTTCAACAAAGATGCCAAGAACATACATTGGGGAAAACGCAGTCTCTTCTATAAATGGTGCTGGGAAAACTGGATATCCATATGCAGAAGAATTAAACTTCATCTCTCTCTCTCACCTTATACAAAAATCAAATTAAAATTCATAAAAGACTTACATCTCAGACCTCAGACTATGAAACTACTACAATAAAACACTGGAGAGGACCTACAGACCCTCTGAAGGGAGTGGACTGCTCCTGCAGGACCCAGGAGACACCCCAAATACTGTGAGTGCCCCAACCACAGAAGTGGGAAAGGGAGACCCTCCTCTTCCAAGCACACACCCCTACTAGAGAAGCTGAAGGTCTGTTTGCCAGAGAAGCTCCCAATTTTACCTGGAGCCGAGTCAAGTTAGAGAGCTGAGCCAAGTGAAATACAGGAGGCAGCAGGGAGGCTCTGGGAGCTTGCTGAATCCCTAGTCAGTCCATTCCTTCCTGGCACCAACAGGGATCCATCAGGAGAGAGGCCAGAGGGGCAGAGGGCAAAAATCCTGGGTTTAGATACTGATGGGACATAACACTGAATAACTTTAATGCTAAGGCATAATCCTTGTCACACATTAAGAAATATACATGTATGTGTGTGTTTTCATTTATTCAAGTCATAACTACCACTTGTTGAATGTTTTTCATTGCCCTAGTCAATATGAACAACGTTAAGACATGCCTACCACACAGTATGTTTGAAGTGGACAGACTTTAAAGTCACCTTCATTATCTCTATCTCCTTATTTAATCTCCTCCCCTTGCGTGTGGAGAGGAGCTGTGACTTGCTTTTAACCACCAGATTATGGCAATAATGATGGGATGTCACTCCCTTCACATTGCAATATGAAGGACTCCATATTGCTGGTAGACTTCACTTGCTTTGAAGACTTTTTCCTTTTTTGGCTTTGAGGAAGTGAACTGCAATGTTAGTAGGCTTATATGGCAATAAGCTGTGGAAAAGTCGCTGAGAGCAGTCTCTAGCCAACAACCAGCAAGAAACTGTGGTCCTCAGTTTAATGGCCACAAGGAAATAAATTCTGGCAATGGCATGAGTGAGCTGGAAGTGGGGATTTTCTTCAGTTTGGCCTCCAGATGAGAACCCGGCCTGGCAGAGAACCTAACGAATTTGTGTACAGACTCCTGATTACAGAAACTGTGAGATCATAAATATGTGTTGTTATAAGCCACTAAACTTGTGGTAATTTTATGTTGAATAGAAAACTAAAATAATGTATTAGGTAATTTTCAGGTTTTGTTTGTTTTGATTTTTTTTTTTTTTCCCTCCACCAAGTTAGTTACCAGGGTCCTGGTCAAACCTCCGCTTTAGAGACCTAGGATAAGTCAATTACAGTGTTGAAACAGAAATCATAAAAAATGCTCAGAGGAAATATTTTCTTTAATCTCTTAAAAGGGTGTGGAACTTACATCCAGACTGTATCTTCTTCCTGAAGACCTTGTTTGTCCTCATTCTCCTTTGCTAGAGAATAAAGACTTTCAAATGGGAAGGAGTGAACAAAATTTTCTACAGAAGCATTTAGCCCCAGGTCTCCTTTGACTTTTTCATGCCTTTGAGAATGATCTTGACTTGACCTTTGACTCTATGTTACTACTTCACTGACTTTCTGCAAGATCCCAAGGACAGGCACAACTGAAAAAAATGCCCATGTAAGAAAGTATAAGAATATACACCTCTTATTTCACTCAGATTTCTCATAAATTTTTAAAATCTCAATATCATCTCAGATAACTGACCACAACCAACAAAAATATTTACTTTGGTCAAGAAAGATAGAAGATTTCAGCAACTGTTCTAAATTATACATGGAAAACAAGAAGAAATAATTCTAGCCTATAAAACTGGGCTGAATTATTGGCATTCCCATGGATCTGTGGTAGAATATGCCAAACAATTTTGGGAAAAATGTTAGTGTTTCATTTTTTGACCAGCATAGTTTCTTCTATAATTTTATGCTATATTATTGAATTTGTTTTGCTATTTGTTTTTTAATCTTTATCAAAAGATGAGTTATATATAATAAAAGGTCCTCACATTAAAAGTACAGTTCTTGTATTATTTTAGCAAATGTATACAGTTGTATATCCATCACAATAATCAAGATATGAAATATTTCATCACCTCCTAAAGTTCCCTCATAGTTCTTTTAGTAAGTCCTCCCTATCAGTCAAATACCAGTCTGTCTGCTGTCTGTAACTACAGATTAACTTTGCCTGTTCTCATATGTTATATAAATAAAATTGTACAGTATATCATTTTTTCAGAAAAATGTTTTCAAAATTTATCTGTTATTACACTGCACTTTTATTGCTGATTAGTATTCTTTTGTTTTGTTATGTCACACTATTTATTTGTTTTGTTATATCACACTGTTCAGGTGTATTACTGGCTCCAGCTATGGTAATAAACTTGCTGTGAGCATTTACATAAAAGTCTTTATTTAGATACATGTTTTTACTTCTATTTGGTACATACCTAGGAGTGGAACTGCAAGGTCAAAGCTAAGAGGATGGTTAATTTTATTAAAAACTACCAAACTATTTTGTAAAATGGTTGCATCATACATACAAGTCTTTATCTAGATACATGTTTCATTTCTATTTGGTACATACCTAGGAGTGGAACTGCAAGGTCAAAGCTAAAAATGTGGTTACTTTTATAAGAAACTGTCAAATTATTTTGTAAAATGGTTGTGTCATTCTATATTCTCACTAGCAATGTATGACAATTACACTTCTTATTTGTCAACACTTGGTAGTAGTCAGTCTTTAATTTTGCCATGCTAGTGGCTATATAGTGGCATCTTATTATAGTTTTAATTTGCATTTCATTGACAATTAATGATGCTGAGAATCTTTCTATGTGCTTATTGACCACACATGTATTTCTTTTCCTTTCTTTTCTTTTCTTTTCTTTTCCCTTTGTTTTCTTTCCTTTCCTTTCCTTTTCTTCTCTTCTCTTTTCTTTTTTCTTTTCTTTTCTTTTTCTTTCTTTTCTTCTTTTCTTTTCCTTTTCTTTTCTTTTCTTTCTATTTTTGAGACAGAGTCTTACTCTGTCACCCAGGCTGGAGCATAATGGGACAATCTCAGCTCACTGCACCCACCACCCACACCTCACTCAAGCGATCCTCCCACCTCAGTTTCCCTAGTAGGTGAGACTGCAGGTACGTGCCACCAGTCCCAGCTAATTTTGTTTGTTTGTGTTTTTCTTGGTATTTTTTGTAGAGATGGGGTCTCACCATGTTGCCCAGGCTATTCTCAAACTCCTGAGCTCAAATGATCCACCCACCTCGGCCTCTCAAAGTCCCAGGATTACAGGTGTGATCCTGGCCATACATGTATTTTTTTTACTGTGAAGCACCCTTTAAATTATTCTGTACATTTTAAATTGTCTTCTAATTATTAAAAAGTTGTGCATTTTATATACAAGTCGTTTGTCAGATTGTGGTATTAAGAGTATTTTCTCCTTGGCTTTTTTTAATGATGTGTTCTAAAGAGCACAAGTTCTTATTTTTAATGAAGTACAATTTATCAAGTTTGTACAGTTAATTTTGTTTCCTAAGATATATTTGCATATTCCAAAATTATTAATATTTCATTATGTTTCCTTCTAGAAATTTTTATTGATCTTTTGTCCTGTGTTTCTTATTAGCAATTTTAGTATTCAAAGATCTACAATAAGCATTTACCAAAGATTGTTTATTCATAGTCAAATAATGGTGATTTGACTAGATGATTAACCTATATTTATGAATAAATTCAATCTTTTCCATTCTAACATATAACAGAAAACTACTTCGTGAATTTCTAATAATTATTTTACTTTTAAATGGTGCTTTCTATTGTAATCTATACTCAATCTATACTCAAGTAACTTACATCATCATAAAATTTCTAAGAAAACAGTCCTCAAATAAAGCTGCATTATAACCAGCTTCATTTATTGGTGAATGAAACTAAGCCTAGTGAGTATTCTGTACCTCAATCTAATTTAAAGTTCTAGAAAGCTCTTTTAATGCCATATATGATAAATACGTTGCAAAATCTATTGTTCTTAATAGAAAAGAACAAAATTGTAAATTATAATCCAATAATGAGTTATATAATTCTTCATTAATCAATTATGTTAGTATATTTTTGTTGACAACAACAGCCATCCATATTTTATTTGGCATGAGAAGGGGAGGAGATTAGTTACAAAAGCTTCAAAACATATGTTCATTTCCTACCTATCTGAAAATATAGAAAACATATATTCCTGATGGTTGAGAAGACATGCTGAAATTTTTGCTCAGGCACTTAGCAAAGGTCTTGGATGTCACATTTATTTGACAATTACCATATATAGAATATACATTATTGTTCAATCGTATCTTCATTCATGTTTTCTCATTTTAAAACAATCCTGTGAGATCAGTGCTTACTACATATTTGTTAAGTCAAGTAATTCTAGAGAACAATTTTAATACATTTTGTCAGTAGATAATATTTTGATATTTATGTATAATAACAAAGAGAACACAAAGCAAAAGAAAGGTCTCTATAAAATGGTATTAATCAGGTTGAATAGGCAGCATAATATGTATATCTATTGATATCCATTAAAATTGAATTGATAATTCCACTAGCCCATGGAAGTGAAGTCCTATAATATTCTTAAAAAGTATAATGACTAAATTCATTGCTTTTTATTCATACTTATATTTAATTTTGCTACATGGAAATGCCTTTAAATTTGTCATCAAGTTTTCTTTGATATTTATTTCAAATAATTTATAAATATAAATAATAGCAGTTTTCCTCAAAATAACTTTTTATATCACAGATTTTCATTTATTGTTATGTAAAGGCATGGTGTCTTCAACGTTTACATTTGAGAATATAAAATTACAAAATTTAACTACATACAGCCTCGTTGTGAGTAACCCTGGCCCCTGAGTCTCACAATCTCTTCTATTATCATTTCGATTTTATTCTACTGAATCTAAAAACTCTGCATTATGTCTCAAGGTGCTCTTATTAGGAAGGTAAATGTGTAAATATTATTTTTCCCACAATACATATGAAAAAGATGTTCAGCAAAATAAAATGACTTATTCCAAGGCATAGGGTTCAGTCCATATGAGAACTGGTATTTAGTGTTATTTCTGCATTAGCTAACCTATCTCTTCTCTCATTCTCCATGACCAAATAAAACTATCATAATATTAATGACAGATTCCTGATATATATGAGAGGTCATATTTCAGGTGAAGCAACCACTTTTAGCTCTTATTTGGTTTTATATTCCAAATTATTCTATTTTCTTTTTCAAGGTTGAATACTAGCCAGAAATTTTATACATTGTCTTTTTCATTTTTGTATCTACTATGCTAAAACAAAATTGAATGAAGAGTAAGTATCCACTAAATATTTGTTGAATAAATGCATTATTTACCAAGTAAAAGGAAACATCGTAATCTTCTCTTCTACTAGTCGTAACACCTCCCTTTTTACCCATCAGGTTGTCCCCAGTCTATTCCTCTAATGATTATGTACTTTCTTCCATACACGTCAGAGCCTTTTTCCCCTCAAGATGTTGAAAGGGAACTGGTGGCATAAATAAATTTTCATGGAAAAAATTAATCAAATTGAATATAACATTGAAGTTTATTACTAAAATAATTTCACTACATTTATAGGCATGTTTCAATTAAAAGTGAAATATCTTATTAATATAGGAAATTTTAACACAATTCCTGGCTAAGTAGGCATTTAATACATTTTATTCACTTCTTATTCTTCTTGTCTTCCATTTAGAATAATTCTGTTATATAATCCATAGTATCCATTTATAACTTTTATTTCTATTATTATAATTTTTACAATTGTTCTCATATGGTTCAATATTCAAATTGTGGCATCCCTGAAAAAGTTAAATTTTCTTTAAAATTCTGTGCATTGAATGTCAATTTTCCCCCAGTATTTATTATATACACCATACCATTATTCATTCAATTTCAAAATAATTTTCATTCTTTAAGTTAAATAGCAAACAAATAATAAACTGTGAAACCAAAGTCAACTTGAATGTTATGCTTAGGGCCATTTCTTTCTGTATTTTTTTTTCTTTTAATCTATAGTGGGCAGTTCAAAGGCTAATAGTATATTGGAAAAATTCTGAATTTGAAGGACATGTCAACATTAATATATATGTGAAGAAGTAAATAGATTTCCAGTCATCAGGATAATGAATGAACACACACACACACACACACACACTCGCTCACTCACTATCTTTCTCTGTCTCTCTCTAGCCAGCCTTAGGAGGACTGACATCATGAAATGATTTATAATTTTTCTGTAGCCTTTGGCTACCTTTCCCATTGGCCTTTCCTTGTGATGATGTCAATAGTACTTATAGCAGTATCTAAAAAGAGAAGTATGTTTGGTAAGCATCTGTTGATGGTAATGTCATAATGACATAACTATAAGATGTTCAACACCACAGAAACAAAGATTAAACTATATCAGTCCATATTCATTCTTAACGTATTGAATTAATGGGTTCATTATCAAAGGTTAAACGTCTGCCATCAGCAGGCTTAAGAATGATCTATTGTCTGCCCAAACCTTAGAATATAGTTTGCAAAATTCTGGCCTATAAAGTTTCACAAAGTTCTTAAGTTCTGTTCTGGCTTATAGTCCTATCTTGATGCCCCAGAGGCTACAGCATAACCAGAACTCAATCTATTGGTAGAAAAACTGGGAGAGGGAAGTAATGATTAGTCTGTATCTTAGTTTGCCCTCTTCAAACTTTCTTTTTACTATCTTATGCATTGTTATTATGCATTTTTTCATGGTCATACCATGCTGAAAATACTTAAATTGAATAAATGAAAACCAACATATAAAGAAACTGGGATAGATACATAGCTTTTTTCAAGAGAGACTGGAAAAACAACCTCTAACAAGATACCACCATTTATTAGTACTCTGAAAATGTAAATAATAGTATTTCAGTTTTCCAAAACTAAATAAATTTTCAGAGATTCTGTACTCCTGAGATCGCCAAAATAAGAATGCTTTATTTCCTAATTTTCCAGAGACCTAATAAGTGCAATGACCCAGTAATATATTTTATCTTTCATTTGTGCCATTAAAATCAAATTGGTTTAAAATATTTTCCAATTATTTGCTATTTATAAAAATAAAAATTCTATATGTATTACATTTGTGTTTTGTGACCTTGCTAAGTTATTACTTTCATTAGTTACTTTGTGGATTCTCCCCTCTTTTTTTTAAGATCATGTCATCTAAAACTGGAAATAATTTCTGTCCTTTCCTTCCTTTTCTCCCTTCCCTTCCCTTCCCTTCCCTTCCCTTCCCTTCCCTTCCCTTCCCTTCCCTTCCCTTCCCTTCCCTTCCCTTCCCTTCCCTTCCCTTCCCTTCCCTCCCCTCCCCTTCCCTCCCCTCCCCTCCCCTCCCCTCCCCTTCCCTTCCCTTCCCTTCATTCCTCTCTCTGTCTCTCTTTCTTTCTCTCTCTCTTCCTCTTCCTCTATTTTTTGGCTTCATTGTAATAATTAGGAACGCTAGCGTAACATTAATTGAAATGAGAAATACTGTATTTTTTTCCTTATTCCTGATTTTAGGAGATCAAAACTTCGCTGTTAAGTATAATATTAGCTTTAGGGTTTGTGTAGAAACACCTTATCAGATTGAAAACTTCATCAGATTGAATAAATTTCCTTTTATTTCATGATTTACTGAGAAGTTTTAATTGTGAATGAATTTTGAATTAAAATGAAATTCTTGTTTTAATATGTTTTAATGGATGTCGCATTAAAATGCTTTTCTGCATCTACTGAAATAGCTTACTTTATTCTATTAATATGGTGTGTTTAGTAGAATTCTAATGTGGCTCCCAAATGCCCTAGCCTCTGGTATATATACGCCTTCTACTAATTATTCAATTAAATGCTAATGTTAGGGTTGCTGTAAAGGGATTCTGTAGATGTAATTAAGATACCAAATCAACTGACCTTAAAACAGGGAAATTATCTGGGTGGGCCTGACCAAATCAAATAAGCCCTTTAAATCTGAGAGAGAAGTTGGAATTATTCAAAGAGTGATTAGGATTTGACAAAAGTTCTCAGTGCTGGTGTGGAAGAGGTGGAGGTCTTGTAATAAGGAACCTGGGCAGTCCCCAGCTACTAAAACCAGTCTATGGCTGCTAGCTAGCAAGGAAAGGGGACTGTAAGAAATTATATTTTGCTAACAATCTTAGTAAACTTGGAAATGTTTTTTTTTTTTTTTTTTTTCTGAATCTCCAGATGAGAACTCAGTCTGGTGAAAGCCTTGATTTTTGACTTTGAAGTCTCTAACAGAAAATCCACATAAGCCATGTCTGGGCTGCCAACATACAGAACTGTGAGTTAATACATGGGTAGTTTTAAGTTAGTAGTTTGTTGTAAACGTTTATGAAGCGATGGAAAATTAGTATATATATACTGAATTACACTGATTGGTTTTCTGACATTGAATCAATTTTTTGTTCCCAGAATAAATCTCTCTCAGTCTTGATTTGTTACTTTTTTTTATAAAATATATGTTGTTGGATTAGATCAGCCGTCCCCAACATTTTGGTACCAAGAACTGGTTTCATAGAAGACATTTTTTTTCCATGGCACCGGGCTCGGGAGTTGGAGGTTTTGGGGATGATTGAGGTTAATTACATGTATCATTAGATTCTCATAAGGAGCGCACAACCTAGATCCCTGGCATGCATCATTCACAATAAGGTTCAGGCTCCTATGAGAATCTAATGCCACAGCTGATCTGACAAGAGGCGGGGCTTAGCTTAGCTCCCTCCTGCTCACCTCCTGCTGTGTGGCCTGGTTCCTAGTAGATCAGGGACCAGTACTACTGCGGCCCGGGGGTTGGGGACGCCGAATTAGATTAGCTAGAATTTCTTTCACAATTTTGTGGCAGCACTTACAAGGGATGCTAATTTGCAGTTGTCTTTTCTTCTGATTCTTTTCAGTTTGATCTAAAGGTAATTCTGATCTCATAAAATGAGGTGGAGAGTATTTCCTACTTTTCTGTTTTCTAAAGGAATTTTGTAGGTTTTGCTATTTCTTTGAATGTTGGCAGAGTTCATCAGTGAACATACATGGGTCTAGAATTTTCCTGTGGGAGTGTTTACATGAGAAATTTCGTGTCTTAGTAGAGATAGTGTTATTTGGGTTTTTGTTTCAACTTGAGTCAATTTTAGTAATTATGTTTCAATAATTTTTCCACCTATATTGTCAAACTTCTTTGCATAAAATTGTTCATAATATTATCTTATTATGATTTTAGTATCTCTAGGATTTGATACTGTTGATTCATGCTGTCTGTTAATTTTTTTATTGAGTAGTCTTGGGATTAATCAGTTTTGTGTATATTTTAAGGCATTTCCCATCTCCTTTTTCTCTTCTTTACCTCTCTCCTTTTTTTAACCCTTCCTCTCCTCCTTTTTCTTTTTATTATTATTATTAGTAGTATTATTTTTACCTTTGTTACTTTTTTCTACTTTATTGTTAAGCTGGAACCTTTTGTGATTAATATTAATACCTGTAGGCATAATTTTTGTCTTCAAGAACTACTTTAACTTTATTGCAAAATATATCAAATGTATTTTATATTTTAGTTCTAAACATTTATAATTTCCCTTGCAAATCCTTGGTTAACCTATTGATTACTGAGACTATGTTTCTAAATTTTCCAGTATTAAGTTTTATAGGTATCTCATAATTTTTGGTTTTAATTTAGTTCCCTTATAATCCAAATGATTTCAGTCTTTTAAAAATCATTATGACCTGTTTAATGTCCTAATATATTGTCTACCTTGGTGAATGTATCATATACTTATGAAAAAAATGTATTATCTAGTTGGTTATAGTTTTCCACGAATGTAAATGAATCAAAATGATTATGTTGTTTAAGTTATCTGTATCTGTTATAATTTGGTTGTTGTTATACATTGTTTTATCAACTGGTAAGAGAGAGATTTAAAACCTCATATATTCTTCTGGCCAACATGGTGAAACCCCATCTCTACTAAAATACAAAAAAAAAAAAAAAAATTAGCCAGGCATGGTTAATTAGCCATGACTATAATGCTAGCTACTTGGGAGGTGGAGGCAGGGGAATCGCTTGAACCCAGGAAGCGGAGGTTGCAGTGAGCCAAGATTGTGCCACTGCCCTCCAGTCTGGTGACAGAGCGAGACTCCATCAAAAAAACAAAACAACAACAACAAAAAACTCATATATTCTTTTTTTTTTGTTTTCCAATCAATTGTTCTCAAAAGAAAGAATCTTTCTTTGAGCATACTTAATGTTTAAAATGAAATCTAAACTTTTCTATTATCTTTTTGCATTACATTTACAGTTAATATTTTAACATCAAAGTTAATACTTTACAAATTAAAACAGAGATATGACATACCAACATCTCTGGAATGCAGTAAAAGTAGCATTAAGAGGAAAGTTTGTAAAGCCCTATACACCTACCTCAAAATGTTAGATAAATCTCAAATTAATGATTTAACATCACAGCTAGAGGTACTAGAAAAATAAGAACAAACTCCAAAGCTAGCAGAATAAAAGAAATAAGTAAAATTAGAGCAGAATTGATGAAATTAAGATTCAAAAATTCATAGAAAGAATTAATAAAACCAGGAGTTGACTCTTTGAAAAAATAAAGAAGATCAAAAGACAGCTAGCTAGATTGACAAAGTAAAAAAGAGAGAAAATCCAAATAAGCACAATCATAAGTTAGAAAGGCAACGTTACAATTAATACCATAGAAAGACAAAAAACATCTCCAGAGACTATTATGAACAGTTCTATGCACACCAACTAGAAAATCTAGAAGAAATTGATAAATTCCTGGGGAAAAAAAGCACTCTCCCAATATTTAAGAGGAAGAGATTGAATTCCTGAACAGATCAATATCAAGTACTGAAACTGAATCAGTAATAAAAAACATACCAACCAAAAAAGACCCAGATTCATATCTGAATTCCATCAGACATACAAAGAAGAGCTGGTACCAATTCTACTGCAACTATTCCAAAAAATCAAGGAGAGGGGACTCTTGTATAACTCATTCTACAAATCCATCATCACCCTGAAACCAAAACCTGGCAAAGATAAAACAAAAAAGAAAACTGCAAGCCAATACCTCTGATGAACAGAAATATAAAAATCAGCAAAATATAGCAAATCAAATCCAGCAACACATCAAAAAGTTAATTCACCACAATCGAGTAGGCTTTATTCCTAGGATGCAAGTTTAGTTCAACATATGCAAATCAATAAGTGTGATTTACCACATGAATAGAATTAAAGAATAGAATTAAAAGTAAAAAACATATGATCATCTCAATAGATGCAGAAAAACTGTTCAATAAAATACAACATCTCTTTACGATAAAAAGCCTCAACAGACTAGGCATAAAGGAACATATCTCTATGACAAACCCACAGCCAACATCATACTGAATGAGCAAAATCTAGAAGCACTCCCCTTGATAAAGAATGTCCACTCTTACCACTCCTATTAAACATAGTATTGGAAGTCTTAGCCAGAGCAATAAAGAAAAAGAAAAACATAAAAGACATCCAAATAGGGAAAAAAGTCAAACTATGTCTCTTCACTGATGATATGGTTCTATATCTAGAAAATCCTAAAGACTCTGCTGAAGGGCTCCTGTAACAGATAAACAACTTCAGTAAAAATTTAGGATACAAGATGAATGTATATAAATTGGCAGCATTTCTATATACCAATAATGTTCAAACTGAGAACCAACTCAAGAATGCAATCCCATTTGCAATAGCCGCCGCCCCCGCAAACACATAAGCAAAATACCTATAAATACCTTAACTAGTAGGGAAAAGATCACTATAAGAAGAACTACAGAGCACTGTTGAAAAAATCATAGATGACACAAATAAATAGGAAAACATTACATGATTGTGTATTGGAAGAATCTATACTGTTAAAATAGTCATATTGCCCAAAGCAATCTATAGATTCAATACTATTCCTATTGAACTACCAAATTCATTTTTATAGAATTAGAAAAAAAAATTCTACGAGTTGTATGGAACAACAACAACAACAAAAATCCCAAATAGCCAAAGCATTCCAAAGCAAAAAGAACAAAGCTGGCCGAGTTCAAACTATCCTTTAAGGCAACAGTAACCCAAACAGCACAGGACTGATATAAAAACAGACACATAGATGAATGGAACGGAATAGAGAGCCCAGAAATAAAGCTGCACAAATGTAGCCATCTGATCTTCAATAAATTTAACAAAACTAGGCTATGGGGAAAGGGCTTCCAACTTAATAAATGGTGCTGAGATAGCTGATTAGCCCTATGCAGAAGAATGAAACTGGATGACTTTCTTTTCCCATATCCAAAAATTAACTCACATGGATTTAAGATTTAAATGTAAGACCTCAAAGTATAAGAATCTTAGAAGAAAACCTATGAAACACCATTCTGGATATTGGCCTTGGGAAATAATTTATGACTAAATCCTCAAAAGCAATTGCAACAAAAACAAAATTTGATGAGTGTAACATAATTAAACTAAAGATCTTCTGCCCAGCAAAAGAAACTATCAATAAACTGACATCTTACAGAATGGGTGTCAGAATATTCTCAAACTATGCATCTGACAAGAGTCTAATATCCAGAATCTATAAGAAACTTCAACAATTCAACAAGCAAAAACCAAACAATGTCATTAGCAAGTAGACAAAATATATGAACAGACACTTCTCAAAAGAAGACATACAAGTGGCTAATAAACATGAAAAAATGCTCACCATCACAAATCATCAGAGAAATGCAAATGAAAATCACAATGAAATGCCATTTCCCATCAGTCAGAAAGGTTATTACTAAAATGTCAAAAAACAATAGTTACTGGCAAGGTTGTGAAGAAAAGGGAAGGCTTATACACTATTAGTGGGAATAGAAATCAGTTCAGCCACTGTGGAAAGCAGTTTGGAGACTTCTCAAAGAACTATAGAAGGAACTACCATTTGACCTAGCAATCCCCTTACTTAATACATATTCAAAAGAAAATTAATTATTCTACAAAATAGACACATGCACTCATATGTTCATTGTAGCACTATTCTCAGTACTAAAGTCATTGAATTAACCTAGGTGTCCATCAATATTGAACTGGATGAAGAAAATATGGCCCATGGTATTCAATGCAGCTATGAAAAAGAATGAAATCACATTTTTTGCAGCAACATGGATGAAGCTGGAGGCCATTATCCTAAGTGAGTAATGCAAAAACAGAAAACCAAATACCACATGTTCTTAGTTATAAGTAGGAATCAAACAGTGGGTACTCATAAAGATGACAATTATGGATACTGGGGACTAGTAGAATGGGGAGGGTGGAAGAGGGTAAAGGGTTAAAAAGCTAATGTTGTGTACTGTGTTCATTATCTGAGTGTTGGATCATTTGTATCCCTAACCTCAGTGTCACACAGTATGTCCCTTAATAAACCTGCACATATATCTCTGATTCTAAAATAAAAGTTGAAATTGTAAAAAAAAAAAAGTAGCTGGTTTATCCAATTGTATCAGATGGGAAACTATTCTCATGTCTATGTTCTAAAAATGGACTAACTTAGCTTTAAATTAATTTTTCCTCTTACTTAAAAAAAAAGCATTTGACCAAATCTAAAACTCATTCATGATAAAAACTCATTCATGACTGATATATATATATATAAAATATATATATATATATAAAACAGTCAGAAAACTAGGAATACGGGGTTCTTCCTCAACGTGATGAAGAACCTTTATAAAAGCCTTCTTGATAATGGTGGGAAATTAAATGCTTTTCTTTAAAAATTGGGGACAATTTAAAGATGTCCTTTCTCACCACCTTTTTCAGCATTGTACTGGAAATCCTATTGAATTCAAATAATTAAGAAAAGGAAATAAAAGATATACAGATAGGAGAAAAAGAAGTAAAACTGCCTTTGTATGCAAGTGATATGCTTGTCTTTGTTGAAAATTTCAAGGAATCAAAACCAACAAAACTCTCATGGAACTAATAAGCAAATATAATAAGGATAAAAGATTAATATACAAAAGTCAATTGCTTTCTTATATATTAGCAATAAAGAATTGTGATTTAAAACTAAAAGCATAACACCATTTACATTAGCACTCCCCCAAAATAAAATCTAAGGTACAAATCTAACAAAATGTGTATGAGTTATATAATAGGAAAACTATAAAACCTTGATGTAAAATTCAAAGATCTATGTAATTGAAGAGTAATACATGTTCATGGATATGGAAACTCAATATAGTTAAAATATCAGTTCTTCCCGGCTTGATCTGTAGAGTCAATGCAATGCCAATCAAAATGCCAGCAGTTATTTTGTGACTCTTGACAAAACAGATTCTACAGTTTCTATGGAAAAGTAAAATACCACAAATAGCTAACGCCATACAGAAAAAAGTCAGAGGCCACTCACTAGTCAACTTCAAGACTTACTATAAAGCTACTTTAATCAAAATACAAAAATTAGCTGGGCATGGTGGCATGTGCCTGTGGTCCCAGTTACTCAGGAGATTAGGGTGGAAGCATCCCCACAGCCTGGGAGGTTGAGGCTACAGTAAGCCATGATTGCACTACTCCACTCCACCCAGGGTGACAGATCGAGACTGTCTCAACAAAACAAAACAAAACAAAACAAAGCAAAAACACACACACACACACACACACACACACACACACACACACACGAATATGATACTAGTGAAAGAATAGACGAATGGGTCAATGGAACACATTGGACCCCAGATATATGCCCATGCAAATATGGTCAACTGATCCTTGGCAAAGGAGCAGATGCAATTCAGTAAAGAAAGGATTATCTTTTTAATACATAGTGTTGGAACAAGTAGGCATTCACATGCAAAAAAAATAATGAATTTAGACCCAGACTTTATACCTCTCACAAAAGTTAACTCAAAATGAATCATACACCTAAATGTAAAGAACAAAAGTATAACACTTTTACAAGGTAATATAGGAGAAAATCTAAACGATTTGAGTTTGGTGATGACTCTTCTGATACAGCACCAAAAACATGATTCATGAAATAAAAGATTGATAAGTTGGAATTCATTAAAATTTAAAACTTCTGCTCTGCAAAAGCTAGTGTTAAGGGAGTGAAAATTCAAGACACAGGGAGAAAATATTCGCAAAGCCCGCATCTGATGAAGGACTGAAAAAAAACCAAAACCCAAACCAAAATCAAAAGCACACCCAAAATAAAACCTCTTAAAACTCAAGAATAAGGAAACAACCAAATATAAAAATGGGCAAAAGATGCAAACAAACACCTAATCCAAGTAGACATACAGATGGCAAACAAGGATAAGAACGATACTCAACAGTATAGGTCACTAGGGAATTGCAAATTAAAGCAAAAATGAAATACCACTATGCACCACTTGACATGGATAAAATCAAAAATCCTGTCAACACCAAGTGCTGACAAAGATGTGGAGCAATAGGAACACTCATTCAGTGCTGATGGGAATGCAAAATAGTATAGCCACTTTGGAAGACAGTCTGCTAGTTTCTTACAAGGCTATAAACATAGGCTTACAATGTGATCTGTCAATCATGCTCCTAGATATTTACCCAAATGAATTGAAGATGTATATCCACACAAAAACTTACACAAGAACATTTACAGCAGTATTTATTATTCATAAGTTCCAATTGAAAGCAAGCAAGATTTCCTTCAATAAGTAAATGGATAAACTATGATACATTAGTACATTGGAATGTTATTCAGTAATTTTTAAAGGGCTGAGCTGTATGTGGGAAATCTCTGAATGTTTTACTAAATTTTGCTGTAAACCAAAAACTGCTCTAAAAATAGTCTATTTTAAAAAATGAACTATTGAGCCACCAAAAGATTTTGGGGTACACTAAGTGCATTTTGCTAAATCAAAGAAGTCAGCTGAAAAATCTTTACGTTCTGTATGATTTCAGCTCTATTATACTCTGAAAACCCAAAACTATAAGACAGTAAAAAGATCATTAGTTCCAAAATTTCAGGGGGAAGGAGAAAAGATGAATAAGTGGAGCACTGTGGATTTTTAGGACAGTGAAACTATTGTGTATGATACTATAAATGTAAACATATGATGTTATGCATATGCCAAAATCTGGAGAACTGTATAACACAAAGAGTGAACTCTAATGAAAACTATGGACTTTGGGTAATAATAATTTATCAATATTGGTTCATCAGTTGTGGCACAAGAACCACACTAAAGTGAGACGTTAATAATAAGAGAAACTGTGCACGTGATGGGACAGACAGTATAGGGAACCCAGCACAATTTTTCTCTGAACCTAAATCTGCTCTAAAAGATTAGATCTATTTAAAAAATAATAATAAATAAATTGAAAGGTTAAAAAACAAACTTAATACTTTACTTTAGAAATCAATAATTTACCTCTTAAGCTAATATTTACTTTACATAAATGTAAAAACCTTGCACCTTAATGATTCATTTACTACTTCCATCACCGCCGATAATGTAAATGGTGTGCATACTACGTCTGCATACATTATAAACCCCATAAGATGATCCTATAAATTTTGTTTCAACACACATATGAATTTTAAATAAATTAAGAGGAAATATATTGTTTATATTTATTCACAAATCAAAAATTTCCAATAATCTGTATTAGTGTTTTAAGGACTGAATTTCACTCTGCTCTCATTTTCAGGTAAATAACTCTTTTATTTATTTATTTATTTATTTATTTATTTAGAGACTGAATCTCACTCTTTCGCCCAGGCTGCTGTGCAGTGGCGCTATCTCGGCTCACTGCAAGCTCCGCCTTCCGGGTTCACGCCATTCTCCTGCCTCAGCCTCCCGAGTAGTAGGCGCTACTGGCGCCCACCACCACACGCGGCTAATTTTTTGTAGTTTTAGTAGAGACAGGGTTTCACTGTGTTAGCCAGGATGGTCTGGATCTCCTGACCTCGTGATCCGCCCGCCTCGGCCTCCCAAAGTGCTGGGATTACAGGCGTGAGCCAAGGCGCCCGGCAACTTTTATTTTTTAATAGCATTTCCTACAGCATAGTGTAATGGAAAATTTTCTTAATTTTTATTTATCTGAAAATATCTTTATTTCACCTTTATTCTAGCAGGATAATTTAGCTAGACACAAGATTCTGGATTTCCATTTTTCTTTCTCTTTCTTTTCTTTTTTTTTTTTTTGTTTTTACCAGCACTTTAGAGATACTTACCATGGTCTTCTGGCCTCAATACTTTTTGAGAAATCTTTATTCATTCATTATATTTGTTCCCTTGATGCAGTATTTCATTGTTCTCTGACTACTTTGAAAATTTTCCCTTTCTCATTGGTTTTCAGTAATTTAGTTTGGATACATCTATGTGTTGTTCTTATTTATTCTGCTTCTGATGTTCTGAGCTTATTGAATCTGTGTATTTATGTCATTAACCAAATTTAAGAAGTGTTCAGGCATTATTTTTTAAACATTTTTTTCTGCCTCATTCTTCCTCTTCTTCTGCACCTTCGATTATGTTTACGTCAGAACTTTCAATATTGTGTCACAGTTACCTAAGGCTCTGTCCATGTTTTCTTCATTTTTTTTTTCTCCTACTCAGGTGGATAAACTCTATGAATCCATCGTGAATTTCACTATCTTTCTCTGTCATCACCATTCTGTTATTCTACAATTAGGCTTATCTGGTGTTGTTATTTGTGTGTTTTGAGATGTACTTTTCAGTTCTAAATTTACTTTGGTTCTTTTTAATGTTTTCTATTTCTCTGTTAAAATGTAGTCACTTTTGATTCATTATTAATGAAGTTTCTCTTGCCTAATTTGCATGATCATAATAGCTACCCTAAAGTTTTTCTCTAAAAATTTCAATACCTGCTATCATCTTGGGATTACCATTTCTTGATTTTATTTCTGTTGAGAGTAGGTCAACTTTCCTGGTTCTTCATATGTTGAGTAATTTTGTATTTTGTACATTGTGACGTTTTGTTGTGAGGACTCTAGATTCTGCTACAGTCCCCTGAAGAGTGTAAATGTTTTTGATTTAGCAGGCAATTACATTGGATAGACTCCAATTATAAACTCTTTCTCAACTTAGGGTACATGGTAATTAAAGCCTCGCTTCAGACTGCATGAAGTCCGACGGGTAAATGTGTAATCGAGGAATGGAAACACACGGGTCAAATATATACTTGACTCAATTTTTTTAGTCATTTGACTCCCCTTGTTGGCTCGTTGTTTTTTTTTTTTTTTTTTCTGAGTTTCCCTCTTCATACCCATCTCCACAACTACTCTCCAGCAGTGCTGGTTGCTACAGGCTTCTTTCCCATGTTCTTTAACCTAGGAAGATATCTGGCTTATTCCTGAGGCTGTAGCCTCTCTGCACCCTCCTGCAAATGTTGCTGCCTTCAGAGCAAAGATGAAAAGTAAAAAAAAAAAAAAAATTATGCTTTGTTGGTTGCTTTCTTCAAGTTTGGACTTGTTTCTGGAATCTGCCTACTTGTTGAAAATATTAATAGCCTATGATATTAGAAATTAATGATTAGTTTTATGTATTGCAGAAAATATTTAATTATGCTGATTTTTCCTAATATATTTTTATGTTTACAATATTTGACTTAGTAAAGGAAGAAAACAAAGTAGCAGAATAATGACGTATACCTTGCAAGTTTGTTATAAAGTATAAATAAGATAATGCATATAAAATGCTTAGTAGAACATAATACATTAAAATAGGTTTTCAATAGATGGTGAATCCTTATCTTTCACCATCATTGGCAATGATAATGCCAATATTGTCGTTATTTGTTCATTTTTATCATAAATCCAAGAAAGAACATTGTTGGCTCTACTGGCATTGGAATATGAAGGGGTGACTTCATATTCCCTCTCATATTAGGGAAAGCTTATTAAAATTTTAAATGTCTATTCAAGTCTTCTGGACTGATGAGCTCTTGGAAAGAAATCTGAATGGAAACTGTTCCACTGAAGAGACTCAGCAGGTCTCTAGCTCTGGAATAGCCTTCAGACTTTCTTAGAATTCTCAGTGTGAATAGCAAGTTTCTCATTGACTTTTTTGTGTTTCAACATTATATTATTTTTGTTTTTTTATTTTTTTTTTCCCCGAGACAGAGTCTCCTTCTGTCGCCCAGGCTCCACTGCAGTGGTGTGATCTTAGCTCATTGCAGATTCCGCCTCCTGGGTTCAAGCAATTCTCCTTCCTCAGCCTCTCCAGTAGCTGGGATTAAAAGTGCCCGCCACCACACCTGGCTAATTTTTGTATTTTTAGTGGAGACAGAGTCTAAAACCACGTTGGCCAGGCTGATCTCAAACGAACTCCTGACCTCAAGTGATCTGTCCACCTCGGCCTCCCAAAGTGCTGGGATTATAGGCGTGAGCCACTGTGCCCAGCCAAGTGTTACAAAGTTTTTCTTACCTGTATCTTCAGCTCTGATTAATAAACATTGCACACTTGGCTGTATTGTTATATACCCAAAATTCGTATGCCCTTGTTAATTTGTTTTGCTTTCAGTTAGTAAAGTTTGATTTGGCTACTCACCAAGGGAACAGACTCAATTGCAAAAATTCCTGTATTTCTCTGTTGAATTTACAGCTTGGAAATATAAATAGTTTGTGGGTGTATGTGTCCCTGTGTGTATGCTTCTGCATGCTAGCTAACTGATACCTCTTTAAAGAATATTTGATCCATACATTCCAAGTAATTGATTTTAGCTCGATGACTAGTAATTGATTTTAGCTCAATGACTTGGAACGTATAGATCAAATATTATTTGAAGTCCCAATCTGTAAGGAAAATGTCTAATTACCTGTAGGTAATGAGAAATAAAATGACACCATTCTATATTGTTCTGAGAAATACTTGCTATAAAGTTTTATCTAAATCAATGTATTTCGAACCTAATGCATTGTAATCAAAGCAGACCTCCACATGGTTGAGATTATAGAAATACCCTTGTTTCATAAAGCCCTGAAATGGTCTTGGGACACGAAGCAGATTTGCTTCAGCAGAGTTCAGAAGCTGGCCAGGAAACATGAATTGCTAAGAGGTTGTAAAAAGCACATTGGAGTTGGGCCAGATATTACCCCTTGAATTAAAAGAGTAATTTGAAAATCGGGACACTACTTTATTTTTTAACCAATAGCTAACATTGGGGTTTCAGATAGGGAGAAATATATTTTGATTAATTCTGCCCTTTTCAGAGGGAACCTGGCAGCTTTGTCCTTCACCAGCTGGAGTTTATGTAAGGCCTTATGGAACAAGTCAGCCAACAGGGAGTTACAATAATCTAATCTTCATGGCCTGGATACTGCCTTGCGTGAGCAGCTTGCATAAGTAAAGCATTTTTCAGTTACCTGCTATGGAGTTGAGAACACAAAGGTATTGCACTGGTTTCCCTTGTCTGGCTAGACTTCTCTGAGAAAGATGAGATGCTCATTTCCTTTATCTGATTAACTGACTTGAATATTCTGGGTAGAGAGAAAAGCAATAGAAGCTATTAAGATTAATGATACCTCTCTAATTATGCAATTAACCAGCCATGACCTTCTAAATTTAGGAGAGTTAAGGTTAGCAGTTTTCCACTGAGTTTGATTCATCCTGATTGGCACAATTTATAACAAAATGTAAATAACCAGGTTCATACTGGTTATTTGGGATTTTGCCTTAATTGTTTTAATTTTTGTGCATCTGCCTTGCTTAACATCTTTGCTTAGCTAGCAATTTAGTTATTATTTATGTCAGGGTTGGTTACCTTCTGGGAATAACACATAAATATATAGGTTCTTTCATCTGGGATAGCCTTTACAGTTGAGTCAATACTAAGTTTACTTCCCATTCACCATCCTTGACTTATGGATGATTTCCAGAACAGTACCTATCATGGTGTACCTTATCCAAATATTTATTGATCAGATGAAAATGTTCTTATAGAGGAGAATATTTTTGTTGCATGGTGCGTACTATGTAACAAAAATATATGAACCCTTAACTCTAACTTATGACATGGATCATTTGCTCCCCTGAAGACATAAGATGACTTTCTGACAAGTATACTCTTTGAAATATTTCATACCAAAATGCAGTAACACTTTAAGGAGCAATGGTATATAAAGTCACTTTGATTAGAATACATTTGCTTTTTGCCCTTTTCTAGGAGAAGAACTCAGTTTTTTCCCATTCTCTATTTAGGGCTTATTCTAATTATTCTACTTAATCTCTTATAAATGTGGATAATATTGACATATATGATTTTTATACCATTATATTCAATCGAGTAGTTTGTATTTACCATGTAGACATTTTCTCTCGAAAAGGAAAAAAAATAAGTCAGGCTCTTTGCTTTGGATTTTAAACATCACTCTCCTATACAGTAATAAGATATATTTGGGTTCAGCTAATAAGACATTGTTCTATTTTTGTTATACCTATATAACCTAATAAGAAAACATTGAGACGCTAGATGATCTCAATTTCTAATTCAAAAGAATCTTTTCCTCTAATGCCTTTACTCCCTGGGTTCACCACTACTTTGATTATCTTTATCTGAAAAACACTTGATTCACAAGTGTTTATTTTTGTTCCTCAGTTAATGTTGTAGAATTAGAAGAAGCTTTTAAAATAAAGTGATTGCATGAAGACAGGGGACTCAGGAATACCTTGATTACGCTTTCTGGGGGAACGTCTTCTCCTCCCACACTTCTCATGGGAAAGATATAAACTGGGAGCAAGTAGCAATGTATTGTTAACTGGGGTTATGATCTGAATCAGTTCTGAATTTCAGAATTTGTCATGACAAGGAACTAACCACCAGCAAACGAAAACAAAACACCTGCGCGGGGAAAATCGTATGAGAGAAATGATAGCAAGATGCCCTAGCAACTCCAGGCAACTTTACTACCTTTATATTACCTTACAGCTTGCCTCCAGGTCCCAGCTATGACCACCTCAATTTCTGTTCAACTACTTGCTCCCATGGGCCACACTCCAGCTCCTCTGATCAATTGCAATCTCCACCAAAGTAGTGCTTTCACAGAACTGCTCTCTGAAGACAACCCCATCTAGTTTCCATGCTTTCCCTGTTTCACTCTGCACACTTGGCTTTCAATGTCAATCTTCTGGTGCTTAAATCTTCCCTTTTCTCATAACTTTAGCTGTCTTCTATCTTCATTTTCTTCTTTTGGATCCAGTACCACCATCTCTCACTTCAGTGACCTTTGGCAATTATCTTCAACTTCCTCAAACTTTCTCATATCCAATGATGTGACTTTCTCATGTAAACAATTTTATGACTCTTCTTGCCTTAAGATGAAGTTTCAACCTCTATACAGGTTTCAGAAGGCCCTTCTGATCTGGTCCTTTCTACTTCCCTCCTCTTCTCTTACTATTCCCCTTGTCACACAAACTCCTCCAGCCAAAATAACCCAATTTTATCCCCATTTCCTCTATCGTGTCCTTTTCAGGAGGGAAGAACTTCTTGACTTTTTTTTTTTTTTGAGATGGAGGCTTGGTCTGTCACCCAGACTAGAGTGCAGTGGTGCAATCTTGGCTCGCTGCAAGCTCCACCTCCTGGGTTCACGCCGTTCTCCTGCCTCAGCCTCCAAAGTAGCTGGGACTACAGGCACCCGCCACCATGCCCGCCTAATTTTTTTGTATTTTTAGTAGAGACGGGGTTTCACCGTGTTAGCCAGGATGGTCTCGATCTCCAGACCTCGTGATTCGCCCTCCTCAGCCTTCCAAAGTGTTGGGTTTACAAGCATGAGCCAGCGCGCCTGGCTTGAACCTCTAGGCTTTTATGAAAGTTCTTCCTCTGCCAACATTATTGTTGGTTTCTGTCCTTTCCTCATGTAGCTAACTTCTACATACCACCTGTTCAGTTCTAGGAGGCATTTCCTGTCTTCCACCTCTCCAGTACAGTTAGGTGTTTTCCTACAGTACCCATTATTTATCTTATACTGGTATTTAGTAAGCTACATTGTAATTGACTCTTACATTGACTGTCTCCCTCAATAACAGTAAACATAGTGATACCTCACTGTATTCTCTGAGCTTAGCACCATGGTCTACACATAATGGGCACTCAATAAATATAGTTGAATATACCAATAAATTTCAGATCTCAACAGGTTATGTAACTGGTCCAACATCATTCTTCTATACTCGACTGACACACACTTTTAAAATTTAGTCCTCAAATCAACCCTTCTTTGGTTACAGCTGCTGCACACAGACACTTTCAAAAACCAACTAAATTACACAGTGTTCTAACTCCAGTTCTTCTGAATACCAAAGTACAATCTTAGATTTCATAACATTTTATATTAGTTGTATTAGATAAAAATCAAATTTCTCTGTAGTTAAAATACCACATGAAGAAGATAAACTATTCATGGGGATATAAGGAATTTTTGCCCTCTGTATAAAACAGAAATATAAAAATGCAGTGTTTCCTTTTTATAATGCTACTTTGAGGAAATCACATGATACAATTAATCTTAAACAGTAGAAGAGCATAAGGCCTGTACTGACACTCCTAGGAGACTTACCAAACTTGTCTGGTACTTTCAAGGTCAGAAAATATGACTTATTCTGTGTTTGCCTCCTACACAGAAGAGACAGTTTGCTTCATTAATATTAATGAAGGGGAAATCAGCATAAATGCCACAGATTAACAATAGTCTGTAAATTTGCTCTGATGAACAGTGTGTTTACTATACAATATAATTTCCATATATTTTTATTTTTCCACTTGCCTTAAATATGTTGAGAAAATATATGACTGCTTTTCCTTATGAAAACTTCAGAGGTAACATTTCAGTAATCACAGGTACTATGGCTATTAAATGACTCAGTAGGAAAGTTAAGCCTTTCACTTTATGTTTGTAGTATTTTGAGATCTAAGTGTTCCAAGTAAAATAATTTCAACTAACAAAAGCCTGGATTTCTATTAGATTGTTTACAAGATATTATCCATACGTGTATATATATATTTCCCTATATATAGACAAATATATATTTTTATTTATCATATATATTCTTATATATAATTTTTATATATTTATTCATACATATATACTCATATATTTGTATATTATTTATATATGTATACATATATATTCTTATATATATATTTATTTTACCCACTACCTTGCATTATAGCTATGCTTCCAAGCAGATACATATTAAGTCTAGTTACAGTAATGAATTGCTTAAGTTCAGGTAGAATTTCTGCAGTTGGTGAAAAATGTTGGCACCTAAGCCATTTGCAGAAATTTTCAGTGCTTTATCAAAGTGTTATGCAATAACAACTATATCTTTTTCTTTCTCTATGTCTATATCTGTATCTACATTTGTATGCATACCATCTATTTCTCTATCTCTATGTCTGTTTCTATCGATGTCTTTATACTGCTAAGAGTAGCAGATCTGCTAAAAACATGCCTTCATATGGGGGAATGTGACCTTGTTTGTTCTGATGATACCTCTATATATTTTTTGAGCCCTCTCTTCCTCTAGACATCAATGCCTTTCTAGTCAGTGACTCTTATAAATAAGTCTCCCAATTCAACCTCCAAAATGTTCCTTGATCCATCTTTCACCTTAATCCCTCTAAACTTAGATAAGACTTATCTCTTACCATGATTACTGCAAAAGCCTTTTAACTAAAGTCCCTTCTCTGAATAGCACACATAAATAATCACATTTCACATTCCTCTGGGAGTTATTTTTCTAAAACCTAGGTATGATGGTATTATTCCTGTCTTTTAGAACCTTTAATGCCTTCTCCTTGCCTCAGGAATATGAAATCATCACCCTACTAGGGACTTTAACAAGTTGGCCTCAGTCCAACTATTTAGCATTAAGTGCAGCCAGCATTTCTTTAATGAGTATGCACTTTCCATGATTTGTAACTGTATTTATACAATTACCTCCACTTTAAGCCCTAGCACAAATTTAACCTCCTCAGTGATGTCTTATTCAGTCTCTCAAAGTAGAATTCGGCATTCTCTTTTCTACCTTGTGATAGTGTTGTGTTCAAAGTTTATTTATAATATTCATTCTGTTGTACTATGCTTGTTAGTTTGCCTAACTTGTCCTAACAATTCAATTGCAATTTCCTTTTTATCTTTCCAATTTCTAGAACTGAGCCTATTTTTCATATACTATATGAGAGCTGGCTGAATTGAACAGAATAAAATATCAAGTATTTTTGTCTAACGTTTTTTCTGCATTATGTATTGCCTTAAAAAGAATTACAATGAAAAAATAAATCCTTTAAGAAATTATTATAACCTCTGCCTTATTTTAAAAAGAAACAAATCATGAACCAGAAGCCATAGAGTGACAGTAAGGGAGGGAGACATCATAATCACATAGGGATATCAAGCAGCTTATGCACATGTGCTTGAGAAACAGGAGGATGCAGAGGCGGAAGCATTTGGAAGTAGGTGCATTAGGGGAGGTCCTTATTATTTCAAGTACGAGAAACTGGCTTATTTAAGGTAAATGTCATAGGTGTTACATGAAACCCAAGAGCAAGGATGCACCCAGATCTCAGAAAAAAATTAGTGAGAAATAAAAATAAAATCTGAAGTCTCCTAACTGACTGCATAAACCCTCTCTTGGCCAAGGGACACCAGAGAAACCTTAAGACTGAATTCCCAGCCTCACAGGTCAGGAGGTTAACACACCTTGTCATACTTTCTCCCTTGCTCACTGCCATCACACTTTCTTGCCTAAGGTTAAAAACACAGTCCTTTCGAAAGACTCACTCTACCGCTGATTTCAGCCAACTGCCAGACTGCTGCACCTCGTTTTTGCCTCCATAGAGCAACTGACCAGCGTTCCTTCCCGATAAGAGATCACCAACAACAGAGTGCTTCTGGCCAGTCTGTGGAGGATGCAGAGTTGCGCACTGAGGGTTTTCATGTCCTCTGCTTCACCTTTCAGCATTAGAGTGACCCAAACCCTGCCCTTAGATTATGCTAACGCTGCCATTCTTTGAACATGCCACCCATGAAAGGGCATGAATCTCAGTTGTATGTGTGCATGTTTCTCCCTTTACAAATATTCATTTCTCTCATAACCTATTAAATATGTATATTTGGCCACCATGCTCAGCATAAATTCTCATTCCGTTTACCCCTTCCCTCAGGTGTTTAATCTCGAGTTCTGCCAGAGCTATGATTCTCAGCCTATGAAATGGCCAGACTGCAGGTTGCAACCCTTTATGAGAAATAAAGCTTTCCATTTCAAATTGATGAACCTTGTGATTCTTCAGTTGACATTAGATAAAGACCTGGAATGCCTTCTCCATCTACTCATCTCTGTGTCTACTTTATTCTTTCTCAATACAGATCAAATATTCCTGTTGTAATATGGTGACTAGCACCTCCCTTTGAAGATTAGAACCAGATTAAGTCTGACATCAAGTTTTAATTTTCAGTTTTTATGGGGAGCAAACTTCATCCAGCTTGAACAAGACACCAAATGTTGAATCAATTATGTCCAAGAATGAAGAATGGGTCATGTTTGGCTCAGTGATGGCTAACTCTCCCTCTCTAACATGTGGCATTGCTGGGTGGCTACAAACTGAGCTTAAGAGGGCTTATGGACCAAAGACTGGCTCATTAAGATTATAATAAAGCCTTACTTTTTTTCAACACAGATAAATAAACCCTATGTCTTTGTTTTAGGGTTCAATTAACAAAATATGAGTCTCTAAAATGTAATCAAACTAAGGGGACTAATTGCTGCTCCGGTTTAAAAATACACATATCCCTCTAACCCTCTCTTGCTTCTTAAGTAGTGTTAGGGCTGGGCGCGGTAGCTCGGGCCTGTAATCCCAGCACTTTGGGAGGTCGAGGCAGGTGGATCACGACGTCAAGAGATCAAGACCAGCCTGGCCGACATGGTGAAAACCCATCTCTACTAAAAGTACACAAATTAGCTGGGTGTGGTGGCGCGAGTCTGTAGTCCCAGCTACTAGGGAAGCTGAGGCAGAAGAATCGCTTGAACCCAGGAGGTGGAGGTTGCAGTGAGCCAAGATTGTGCCACTGCACTCCAGGCTGGGCGACAGAGTGAGGCTCTGGTGGGGGGGGGGGGAAAGACGTGTTAGAACTCTTCTACTCTTTCCTCCTATTTCCATGAAAGAATTTTCACTAACTTTCTCAGGAGAAGAGGAGATATTGAGAAAGTAATCTGACTTCTTTACTCTTCTCTTGGGCAAACACATAATTTGCTCATTTAACTGATACTGAGAGAAAGGCACTGCTCTCCCATTTATCCACATGTACAAGGCAGTAACCTTCTTTTGCTCCTGTTCTGATGGGCTCTAATCAGTGACCCTAGGGGAATGGTTCAGGGCCATGTAGAGGCAGGGTAGGAGCATAGCTTTTTTTGTTCTAGTTCTTGATGCTTAACAGATATGAGGAAGATTCTACCTCCAGTGGATTTGGGAAGAGGGGTGTGTGTGTGTGTGTTAGAAATCCTATTTTCCCTGTGAATCTAGGTTGCATTTTCTATTCCAGCTTTGTCACATCAGTATTAAAACTATTGTTTCCCATTTGATTTCAAATCATATATCTGAATAGAAGTCTGATTTATTAGCATCTATAAAACCCAGAGAAGGTGCATGAACTAGATAGCCTTTTGAAATGGACCCAAGCATTCACTTAGCAAATAAACTGAAAAGTTTAATGCATTTGATTTATATCAACTTTTTCCAGTTACAGAAGTGAAAGCCATTGTTCACTGGTGATGGATTTATTTTTCGTTCAGCACAGGCCTAGGTGCCATGAATGGCGCTTTGCTGCTGACTGACGGAAGCAGCATGGTGGAGGGAGGAATTAGGTCATTAAGAAAGGGAAAGCTCTTAGTTCCAGTAAAGCCTCTTGTCACTAAAAGCATAGCTTCTGCTTTTGTTTGTTTTGCTTTAAAAGAAAGGCTCTCAAGTTTTGTTAGGTAAACCTAACCATTGTTAGGTAAACCATTTTGGTGCCCGCTAATGCAGTGTTTCTAGTGTGGTTCCCAGCCCAAAATATCACCATCCTCATGAGACTTGTTCAAAATGCAAATTTTCTGGCTCAGTCCTCAGAGGTTTCGATTCAGTGGGTCTAAACTGGTGGGGCTCGAGAATTTGGGGAAAATTGCTTCTTTTATTTTTATATTTATTTATTTATATTTATTTATTTATTTATTTTTGAGACTGAGTCTCACTCTGTTGCCCAGGCTGGAGTGCAGCGGTGTGATCTCGACTCACTGCAACCTCTGCCTCCTGGGTTCAAACAATTCTCCTACCTCAGCCTCCCCCGTAGCTGCAATTACAGGTGCATGCCTCCATGCCCGGCTAATTTTTGTATTTTTAGTAGAGACGGGGTTTCACCATCTTGGCCAGGCTGGTCTCGAATTCCTGACCTCAGGTGATCTGTCTTCCTTGGCCTCCCAAAGTGCTGGGATTATAGGCATGAGCCGCCACGTCTGGCTGGAAATTCCTTTATCTTTAATGTTAACTTTGTAATTCAGAATTTACTTTGATCTTTATGAGGAAAAGTGATTTAATCTTTGGATTTTAATTTTCCCCTAAAAATTAAGGGATGGAAGGTTAATATTGAAATTTGGGACATACTGCTATTACTATTATTGTATTTTTGGATATATTACTATTGTGTCTTTACAATAATATATAGACTCAATACATTATCTTGGGTGAGCTGTGTTTGCAAAGTGACTGAGTCTAACTTAAGATGGAAAATAGGTTGGGGAGGAGGCTGAGCCTCACATGTGGTTGGACCGATTTGATTCATGAACTGCTCTAGTCTGGGTCCAGAAGCATGTTGAGGCAAGGGGCAATGCTCACCAGCAGTGCCAGGGCATATAACAGGGCAGTGGTTGGTGCTGGAGGTGGCCTTCAGGGTGCCTATCTCACTGTCTGCCTCCTCCCCTGAGAGACCAGTAACATCAGTGAATTGTTGGGCCTGTGAGTTGAGAACCCTGTTCTCCTAAGCCTTATATTTCTAAAGTGTTTCCATTTCATTCCCCAAGTGTAACAGTGTTGGGAAGATAAGTTCTGCCCCTCTCCCGAGCCCTGTTGACCTGTTCATTTGCAGAGGAGAAGTGAAGCATGTATTCATTAGAGGATGTTTTGCTGGGCCTGTGTGGTTCTACCTTGTCCCTAGCTCTCTTGGGCTTGCCCACAATCTATACAAAAGGTTTGCTGGGCTCCTGCTACTAGGGAGGAAGCATGACTCTATGTAAAATGTGATTTGTCTTCCTCGTTAGTATAGTGGTGAATATCCCCACCTGTCAAACACAGTTTGTGGATGAGCATCAATACCATCATCTCTAAGTTTCTTGGAAATCAGAATCTCAGCGTGCTGGGATGGTGGCTCACGCCTGCAATCCCAACAACTGAGGAGACTGAGGCAGAAGAATCACTTGAGCCCATGAGTTCGAGACCAACCTGTGCAACATGTTGAGACTGCAATTACAGGAAAAGAAGAAATCAGAATTTCAGGGCTGATCCTAGACCTATTGAATCAGGACCTACTTTTTAACGAAACCCTTAGGTGGTTCATATACCATTAACATTTTGGAAGCACTGATTTATTCTTTCCAAACTCCAAAGATAATAACAACGATCTGGAGTGGTTTTTAAAATGCAAATTTTCAAGATCCATCTTGCTGTTTCAGAATCTCTAAGGAAGGGTCCTGAGAATATTTGGGAAACACTGGAAGCCCATCTCTCACCATCTGGAGCAGCACTTCTCGCACTTCAATGTATATTCGTATCCGACATGGACTTTGCTGACACACAGGCTCTCATTCAGTAGGTCTTGGTTGGGGTCAGAAGTTGATGTTCATGCTGCTTAATGACAGGCAGCATTTAGTAGCAAGGCTACAATATCAGGGCTAGTGGGGATGAAGCATTGAATAATTTCACAAATGTATATGATCTATCTTTTGAACTCTCTTTGATATGGTGTCCTAAGGTCTAGATTTATACACAGCATGTTAGTAAGTCTGCTTTTGAACACAGCTACGGTGTTCTCCAACTCAGCTTTATAAATAATAAAGCTGTTATTTGGATCTCCATATGTTTGACTCCTATGTCTATTCCTGATAGAGTTTGTGTATGTGTGTGTATGTGTGTGTGTTTGTGTGTTCCATGTGTCTGTGTCTGTGTCAGTTTAAGCCCAGGCAAGGTATAATAATCACAATATTTCTGTATGAGACTAGTTTCAAAATCTCATCTCCACAGATAGTAGGATAGATATTAAACTCCTGCTCCAACATCTCTTCCCAATACAGGGTTTAAAAATAAAGGTATATCCACAGAAGCGAATATTTCTGCTAGATACTTCTGAGGCCAGCTTTAATGTCATCAATGTCTTTCTCTGCTTGAATCAGAGGAGATAAATAAACATTTAATAACATTTTATAATTCCTTTAAGGTATGAGAGATTCCATCAAAAGAGAAATTCTGTAGCACTTAGAAGGGGAGGCATGTGTGTTACTAAGTCGTGGATTTCCGGGGCTCAATTCATCTGTGTTAGTGGCACAGACTGGGGGAATCCTAATATTCAGGGAAAAACCAGAGAACTTTGGTGAGATTTTTGTTTATAAGAATTTGCTGGGCACTGGCATGGTCTGTACCTGAATGCTCAAGGAAAGTAGATAACTGTGGAGGAAAGCAGACTTTTTTTTTTTTTTTTTTTTGGAACAAAGAGAAAGTGTATTCTCTCTCTTTTTCAGAGAGGAGCTTATTTGAAATAAACATTTGGATGAAGGGTAGAGCTTTCTACAGTTAGCTCCACCTTTCAGAAAATTCTATGAGGGAAAGGTCTTAGAGAAAAATTGAGTCATGACCTAGGGGGATTTAAATCGTACAATAGAGTCTTTTTTAAAAAAAAGTAGCATTTATATTTGGGAGGATTTATCAAGGATAAATATTCCTCAGTTACCTTCCAATATAATTTTTATTGTTTTTGTCATTGTTTTATTCAGGTGTCTTTTTGTCTTGACAGTTAGGAGACATATAGAGACTGAAACTCAAAAACAATTAGTAAACTATGACCTTTGCAGAAAACAAATAATTCATATAAAACATAGGAAAGTGAAGATTCAATAGGAACAGGAGGGTTAAGGAGTATTTAAGCACTTGATAATAGAGCAAGGCAGAGAATTAAGTGACTAAGAAAGCAAAAATGAGCGTAACCAAGAGTTGAGAAACTTTCTGAGCTAGGCCCTCGCATGAAATAAAGTTGGTATTCATACTCTTAGACTTGGGCTGAGTTTCATAAAAATTGTTTTACATTTTGTATCTAGAATTTTTTATTTTTTACTAAACAAAAATATGAGTGTCATGTCATTTATGTTAAAATCCAATGTTATCAAAATTATTAAATGCATGATTTCTTATGAAGTCACAAAAGGATATACAGAAAACAAATATTTGTTGGGCATTATTAAGGTGATTTGACATTTTTTAGTTGTGCAGAATCCATTATCTCTTCCTGATTGTATTGAGAGGTGAAGCCAGCTAGACTTCCTGGGTTGAGTGGGGACTTGCAGAACTTTTCTGTCTAGCTAGAGGACTGTAGATGCACCAATCAGCGCTCTGTGTCTAGCTCAAAGATTGTAAATGCACCAATCAGCACTCTGTAAAATGGACCAATTAGCAGGACATGGGCAGGACCAAATAAGGGAATAAAAGCTGACCACCTGAGCCAGAACCGGAAACCTGCTTGGGTCCCCTTCGGCACTGTGGAAGATTTGTTCTTTGGCTCTTCATAATAAATCTTGCTGCTGCTCACCCTTTGGGTCTGCACCACCTTTAAGAGCTTTAACACTCACCGCGAGGGTCTGCCACTTCACTCCTGAAGTCAGCAAGACCACGAACCCACCGGGAGGAACAAACTCCAGGCGCATCACTTTTAAGAGCTGTAACACTCACCATGAGGTCTGCAGCTTCATTCTTGAAGGCAGTGAGACCAAGAAGGAATTCTACCAGAAGGAATAAATTCTGGACACAGCTTCTCATTTCCTAGTGGGTAGATAACTATTCCTTACTGTGTGTAGTCTTTCTAGGATGGAAATTCAACAGGCCATCTTCCATCATGGAAGATTAATCAGGAGCTCTTTTCCAGGTATTTGGATCTCAAGCAGTTGCTGCAAGTCTGAGAATAATTGGTTGGCAATTGTCCCCCTCCCCTTCCTCCAGCCTCCCCTTTAGGCTTTCAGACAGGGAGACACTTACTGGGATCCTTAATGCCTATGTGTGTCTTAGATGCCCAGTCCTGCTTAGTTCCAAGCCTGATCCTCCAGTTTTCTGTCAATTCAGTGTCTTGGGGCACCTCTCTGCCCCAGATATTTTTCCAACAAATTCCCTTTTGCACAAATTATCCAGTTTATACTGCTTGTTAATAAGAACTTGTTTTGTATAACACAAGACAAAATAAAACCCTTCTTTCATCATATCCAATAATAAAATGTAGTTTTAGATCCCCAGAGATTAAATAAATCATGTTCTATAGAAATTATGTAGTAAATCATTTTGGAACATTAAGTATTTTTTATATGTTTGCAATATATTTATTGTGCTTCACATTATCTCCTAATGGAAAAATCTCCAAAGTAAAGAATCAACTGAAATTTATGAAAGATGAGTCACAAAATAATAATGGCATTTAGCTCAGTGCAAATGTGAGATATCAGATAACTCATGCTCTTTCCTGTACTTAGATATATATATCACTTACCATTTCATAATGTGTATGTGTTATTCATATAACCAGAAAAATAAGCTATTTTGTTGAAAAAAGTGTAAATTATCAAAAGTAATTTCACTAACATACAAGTTAGATATTAGTTTCATGATGTGTAATTATGTATCTTCCAATATTTACTCTACATTTTTATCCAGAAATTATAATTCTCACCTCTATTTTTCATTAGTTCTCACCTCTATTGCTTGTTCTTTCAGTTTATTTAAAGCATACTACAATAAACTATAGGGATGTGGTGGTAAGTATAATTATTAGGAAACAAATGCTAGTAAAACTGTTATGCAGAAGATTGAAACTGGACTTCTTCCTTACACAATACAAAAAAATTAACTCAAGATGGATAAAGATAAAATATAAGACATAAAACTATAAGAAGTCTAGAAGAAAACCTAGAAAATACCATTCTGGATGTTGGCCTTGGTAAATAACTTATGTAAGTCCCTGAAAGCAATTGAAACAAAAACAAAAATTGGTAAGTATGACCTAATTAAACTGAAGCGCTTCTACACAGCAAAAGAAACTATCAAAAGAGTAAATAGGCAACCTACAGAATGGGAAAAATTTTGAAAACTATGTATCTCACAAGTGTCTAATATCTGCAATCTATAGGAAAATTTCATAATTCAACAAAGAAGAAAACAACCCCTTTAAAAATGGACAAAGGACATGAACAGACTCTTCTCAAAAGATATGGCCAACAAATATATGAAAAAATGCTCAATATTGTGAATCATTAGATAAATGCAAATCAAAGCCACAATAAGATATTGTTGCAGAATTTTGTTCCTTAGTTCAGCTAAAACCTAAGTTCTTGTTACATGACCAGGAAAACTTAGGCACATGGACACATTGAAGGGTGTGTAGAGTAGGGTTTTAATGGGTGAACAGATAGAAAAACTCTCAGTAAAGTAAGAAGGTTTCCTGCTAACAGGCCCCCAGCCTCACATATTGAATCCCAGGCCACCACACAGGAACAGAAGAGAGCAGGCGCCTCTCCTACATAAGGTGCAAATTCCCCGTGGCTCGACCCACTTCCCCCAGTGCACAAGTCAGGCTCCAGTCTGCTGTGGGCATGACCAGACAAGCCCTGGGCAGGTTCCCTCATCTGCACAAAAGCATCTGATGTAAACACTTTTGGGGTAGGTCAAACATTCTCCAGGTACCCCTTTTTATCTGCCTAGGCATTTGGTCATCTCATTTGCAGCTCTAAAGAAGTACATCTTTCTGCTGTTAGGATAAGTTTAAGGATAAGGACAAGGACAAGGACAAAGATCAATACCAATCTTAACTGCTTCCTGCTGACAGGGGGCGCTGTTTTGGGAAAATGGAAGTCAGATCTTCTTCAGGGGCCTAAGTGTACCCAGCAAAGGGGCCATGGTCTGAGGCTCTGGCTGCATGACCATTTGGAGTTTGATGGTTTGAAGGCAAGAAGAGACAAACCAGGTTATTAGAAATCATGTATTAAAGTGAAACAAGCAGGGAAAAAGGCAGCTCAAAAATCCTAAGGCCTTTTACTAGTTTGCACAGGGAGAAGGAGGCCAAAAGCATGACAAAAGAGTAAAAAAAAACTTTTACTCTTTTGCCGACATGCCAGTCTTCTGGCTTCCCTTCCCCTGAGCCCAATCCTAAGCCAACCAGTCTAAACTTTGGGAAATTAACTTTTCCCAGTTTGGAGGACGCATTCAAGGGGAGTGTCTTGTAGTACGGAGACATGATTACCTATCAGTGAAGTGAGGAAAGAGGAGGAAAAAAGAAAAAAGAAGGCATTTTTTCAGAGGAATCCCAGGGGTTCAGAATGCATTCTTAAGGGGTACAGGCTGAAAGTAAATGGCTACTCATCTAGAAAGAGGGAAGGAGGTGCCCCTGGTTCCTTTCTCTTCCTAGCAAATACCCAGGATAAGTGAGGGAGAGAAAGTGAGGCGTTGCTCTATCTTCCGTCCTTGTATCCCCGAGTCCTGGTGACTGTGACAGGGTGCCACCCATGGGTGTCAAAGTGACTTTCACTTGTGTTAACAGGGGACGTAGCGGGTGGGAGTATCCACTCTTACCCAAGTGCACCCTATCTCCTCTGCTTTCAGTAGTCTTTGAATTCCCTAGAACTTATTTATTGCCATGGATACCAGTGTGATGTTTATCCATGAAATGGGAAACTCGGCTTAATTGGCAGGAATTAGTCCTGCTCACCTGCGCTGTGCCTTTTAACTTCCATTATCATCTGCTTCTGGATCCCGCAGATCCAGTATTTTTTCCTAAGGCTTTGACCTGAAGCTTGGAATTGCGTTTGGGTCAAAACTGTGTCTTCCAGGGGGTTTACATGGATTCCTTATCATAAACCAAATGCTAAGGCAAAGCTGTGGGATTTATTTGTCCTCCAACAAGGGAGAGGAAAAGATGTCTTGTGACACACCCAAGGCATCCTTGGTGGCATAACTTGGTAGCTATAGTTATGCTTGCTAAGATTTGGGCGATGAGGCTTGGCTTTTGTTAGCTCCATTGGTCTTACTTTTCCGAAGAGGAAACCTCCAGGTAATGGGCAATCTGTTTGTTCCCATCACCTGGCAGGATTTGCAGGATAATATTGATCCAGATTTTTACATCACGTATCCACTTTCATTCCTTCTGAGCTGCAGCTGGCGATTTGATAAGTTTTGAAACATAATTTCTCTCTAGTCCTCATTTCTGTTAAAAACAATTCATGATAGGACTGCGTTTTTTGCAAAATAGACTTTATTCTTATACTTGGTCTGATTATTTGCATAAAGTGCAGCAGGAATAATTATTTTGACATAAGCCTTTTAGATCGGCATTGATGGAACTCTATTCCACAAAGAATCTCAAATAAGAACTTTTGTAGCTGAGCCCACCCAGAGATGCCAAAATATTGTAGAATTTTGCTCCTTAGTTTAGTTAAAATCCAGGTCCTTATCACGCAAGCAGGAAAATTTAGGCACGTAGATACATTGAAGGGTGAGTAGGGCAGCGTTTTATTGGGCAAAAAAGGAAAAAAAAAAAAAAAAAGGAAAAACTCTCAGCAAAGTGAGAGGCTAACAGGCCTCCAGCCTCACAGACTGAATCCGAGGCCACCATACAGTAACAGAAGAGAGCAGTCGCCTCTCCTGCATAAGGTGTGAATTCCCCGTGGCTTCACCCATTTCCCCCCAGTGCACATGTCTGGCACCAGTCTGATGTGGGCATGGCTAGCTCTGGGCAGATTCCCTTATCTGCACAAAAGCATCTGATTTAAAAACTTGTGGGGTGTGTTGGAGATTCTCTGAGGACCTCTTTTTATCTGCCTAGGCATTTGGCTAACTCATTACCATCTCAAACGAGTCAAAATATATATTATTAAAAAGTCAAAAAAAATAACAGATATTGTTGAGGTTGCAGAGAAAAGGGAACACTTACATACATCTGATAAGAATGTAAATTAGCTCAACCACTGTGGAAAACTGTACAGATTTTCCAAAGATTCTGAAACAGAACTACCATGCAACTCAGCAATCCCACTACTGGGTATATACCCAAAGGAAAATAAAACGTTCTACCAAAAAGATACGTGCACATGTATGTTCACTGCAGCACTATTTGCAATAGCAAAGACACGGAAGCAACCTAGATACACATCAATGATGAACTAGGTAAAGAAAATGTGGTACATATACACCATGGAATACTACACAGCCATAAAAATGAATGAAATCATATCGTTTGCAGCAACATGGATGTGGCTAGAGGCAACTAACCAAAGGGAAAAACAGAAAGAGAAAAACAAATACCTTATGTTCTAACTTATAAGGAGGAGCTAAATATTGAGTACATGTGGACACAAAGATGGCAACAATAGACACTGGGACTACTTGACATGGGAAGGTGGGAGGTGGGGATGGGTTGAAAAACTACCTATCAGCTATTCTGCTGATGACCTGGGTGACAAAATTATCTGTACACCAACCCCCCATGACTTGTAATTTACCTATGTAACAAACCTGCACATGTACCCCCGAGCCTAAAATAAGTTGGAAAAAAACCTGAGTGTTAGAAAAAAGGTAGTATGTACAGCTACAGATGTTAATGTAAGTTAAGAGTTCCTAATCTTTTAAGGATCTGCTACATTTAGTGTAGAATCATATGTATTATAAAAGCAAATGCAAATAAAAAATAAAAAGGCTTAATTATCCCCAATGAAAATAAGGGAAGAGACCCTTGCCACCTGCCCCAGCTTTTTCTTAAGGTATTTACTTCAGAATACTTGCAAACTCTTTCTTGTCACTTTGAAGTGCTTTTTATATGTGTTTGAATGTCTCGTAATGCTCTTTTGATAGCTAAATAAACATCTTGTAAACTTCGAGATACAGGAATGTCTTTCTTAAGAACCTGGGAATCATCTCTTTGAAATATAATCTTCGAGGAGGATGGTGCCCCTGTCTCCCAGCTTCTGTAGGAGGGTAGGAGCCTAACTTATGTGGGTGCCTTGCTTCAAGTTGCTAAATTACCTCCTGTTATAGAGACCTGAGAAGTTTCTTTTTCCTTTGGATAAAGCTATTTAGCTACCACAGATGGTCATCCCAGCTACTGTTGGGATGAAGAGGAAAAGTTTTCCTTTCCCCCGCTAAAGGTTCCTGAAAATGAACTTACAAAAGGTAGAATTACTGGGAGAAAAAAGTATGCATTTTAAAAAAATATGTATAAGTGCAGGAGAATGATTTTCCAATAACCCAATGAGGCCTAGATTTGTCTATGCCCTTCTTCATAGGCAAAAGGGTGCTGGGGGTTGTAGGAGTAGGTGATTTTTGGGGAAATGAGTGAGCCCAAAGAACAATGGCCTGTGGCAAAATTCCTGTGAGCTCTGGTGAAGGGAAGCTGAGAGGTAAAACTTAACTGTGAACAAAATTTGTCTTACTAGGCAGATAAAACCTATTTTGGAGCTGGCCTCAGAAAAATAAAGGAAATTATCTGGGTGTGGTGATAATTCTCCTAGTCTCTTCTCGTCTCAGGTGGTTGATCTTTTTTGTTTTTTTCATTTTGCCTTTTTTTTTTTTTTTTTTAAACTTATTTTAGAGTCAGAGTTTTGCTTTGTTGCCCAGGCTGAAGTACAGTGATATGATCATAGCTCACTGCAGCCTTGAATTCCTGACCTCAAGCAATCTTTTGATTTTTTTTTCTAAAGACAGGATTTTATTATATTGCCCCTGCTGATCTTGAGCTCCTGGCCTCAAAGGATCCTCCTGCCTCAGCCTCCGAAAGTGCTGGGATTAAAGGTGTGAGCCACCATGCTGATTTCCCAGTTATTTTGTGAGATTCCTAGGGAGAAGGTCTTAAGACAATTGCATTTGTTCTGGAAAGAAACTCTTAGTCAGATAAGGGCATTTGGTGCTTCAGAAAAGAAACAGACAGGGGGCCCAGGAAAGATAAGAGAGAGATCTTGGTTCTGAGGCTAATATTGGAGTCCATTCAATTTTTCTTAATTCAAAATGTTTCTGGAAAGGGGTCCCAAGAGTGGATACTTGGATCTCATGGAAGAAAGAACTCGGGGCAAGTCCATAGAATAAAGCAAAAGCAAGTTTATTAGGAAAGTAAAAGGAATAAAGAATGGCTACTCCATAAACAGAGAAGTAGTGTGGGCTGCTCAACTAATTATACTTACAGTTATTTCTTGGTTATACGCTAGACAAAAGGTTAATTATTCATGATTTTTCTGGGAAAGGGGTGGGCAATTCCCAGAACTGAAAAAGTTCCTCCCCGTTTTAGACCGTGTAGGGTAACTTCTGGAAGTTGCCATGGCTTTTGTAAACTGTCATGGCACTTGTGGGAGTGTCTTTTAGCATGCTAATGCATTATAATTAGTGTATAAAGAGCAGTAAGGATGACCAGAGGAGACCATCTTGGTTTTGGTGGGATTTGGCCAGCTTCTTTACCACATGCTGTTTTATAAGCAAGGTCTTTGTGACCTGTATCTTGTGCAGACCTCCTATCTCATCCTGTGACTTAGAATGCCTAGCCTCCTGGGAATGCAGCCTAGTAGGTCCCAGCCTCATTTTTCCCAGCCCGTGTTCAAGATGGAGTCACTATGGTTTGAGTGCCTCTGACAAAAACATTCAGTATGCCAAAGTACCGTGTTTTTGGCTATCTTTTCTGTGCCCCAACCCTACTAAGTAAATTTAGGATGAACTATGTATGACAAATGGTGCTGTCAGGTCCTCTTACTTGAGGACTAGCAATTGTTTAATCTTGAAAACATGTATGTTATGGATTGTATCTGCTTGGCTATTTAAAAGGGTGACTTTTTTTTCTGTCTGCAAATCTCTTAGCAGATTGCTTGTGATATACGTTCTGGTTGAATATTGAGTAATAAAAATTCTTTCTTTTCTGTCCGTGGATAGGTTTTCTGTGTTGGGAGGTAATTTTGCTTTTAATTATATTTCTCCAACTATGTGAAATAGACAATCATATTTCTAAAGATTCAGGATATTGTTAATTGTATGGGATATATTAAAAGAAAAAGAAATCCAAGAGGTTTCAAGATCATTTAAAAAAATTTCTTACACGGGAGGCAGAGGTTGCAGTGAGCCGAAATTGCGCCATTGCACTCCAGTCTAGCGATAGAGTGAGACTCCATCTAAAACAACACACAAAAAAATTCTTTAATAGCTCCTTTAAAAAATGAAACAATTTTAATATAATGTATATTTGTGTGTGTGTGTGTGTGTGTGTGTGTGTGTGTTCTGGTATGTACTATTAATTGCATGCTCTCTGAGAAGAGGATCTGTGCTTAGACTTTAATAAATAGATCTAGTTCCTACAAGCTTGTTTATTCCACTTGGTACCCCAAATCCTTCTTTGTGTATTGGGTATTTATGATCTAATAAATTCCAAGAAACGTTTTCAGAATAGTCTAATTATTTTAGCATTTATTATTCGCTTCCATACTTTGTATTTTTCTGGGGTAAATTTATGCTAAAAATAATCTTTACAGTATATGCTGTAATTTAGCTCCAGGAACAGATGTGGTTTCTCAATTTGGGATGCAGCGTTCCTCAGGCTATCCCTCTGTGTGGTCTTTGAGACTTTAGTAGTAGCAATAATCATAGTTCATCTGGCTCTGATAGTTTTTGTGTTTTTATATAGTCCCAAATGTATTACATGACCTATTTGATGGCAGGAATGTTTTTTACTTAGTAATATGAGTATAAAATAACAATGACAAAAAAATTAACAGAAAATAAAAATTAAATAGTGGTAAGTTAACTTACTGAGGTTTTGTATTTATTCTTATTCTGAAATAATGCAACTTTTTTTTCCTAAAATATAAATAAGTCAAATATCTTTGGCTTGATATTGTTACTATGGGGAAGCATTGATAAAGACTGGAATAATTTGAAATAAACTGTTCTGAAATTTATATTCAGGGACAACAGAAGTCAACAAAGGGAATATAATGTGCAAGTACATGTATATATAAAGGATCCAGATTAAATGCAATAACTATTCTCTATAAGACCATTAACTAATATTTAGTCCTTACAGTAAGCAACAGTGAACACTATATTTACCAGGTAAAAATAAATAGCAGTGAATTAATAAATTTAAACAAAATTAAAGGAAGCAACTTCTTTTAATATATTGTAGCGGTAAGATCTCTGATTTGTCTGGATTAATTTCTGAAGTTTTGGTGGCCTGTGTACCGTCTATGGGGATGTAATACTTTTCCTTCCTCAGGCAAAATTTCATAAAAACAAAGACATTTCTAAACAGCTGCCTGATTTTGGACTTCTGCTGACCAATATTAGGAAAGAGCTGTTGTTCCTAATCAGAACAGACATTGGTCTCTTTCTCATGCAAATTTTTACTTCTAACAGCACTTTGAGTCATAATTCAGCTAAGGCTTTGTCCTGATTGTATGGGGTTGCTAGGAAACACCCTTCTATGAATGTAGGTTTAAAGATACTTTTACACAGTGCAAATTTTTTACAGTGATGGATATTAAATTTATGATGATGTGTGAATTAAACAGTTTCACAAAATTGAAGATAAAAGGTTTTGGTTCCTCAGAAAATATAGTTATATAAATTATTTCTGGCTTAATTTTTAAATTAAAATTTCTACACTTCAATATTGAAGAAATGAAATTTCCTCTATACGGCAGTGTTTTGCTGTGTATCCACAAACGTGAAAGGATATTAATTAGCATGTTGTTAGAGTGTAAGAGACTTTAATAGCCTAAATGGAAGGGTGCCCACATGTCCCTGGAAAATTACAAGCTGCAACTCGCAAGCTATAACTGATAACCAGATGGATAAGTATTGAGTTAATGTTATTTCTTCTGGGACCAGAATGTCAAAATGAATACCTAATTAGGCTACTGAATAACTTTTAGGAACACACAACAAAAATAAATCAAGGAGCAGTTTTAAGAACAATAAGAATAGGCTAAAGCTATCTTAATATTAAAATAAAAAGTCAAAGAAGTGAAGCTTTGGAATTATTGAATATAGAGCAAATATACTATTGACTACTATACTTATTTAAATAGGTTAGGTGAAATTTATTTAACTCTCATTTGATTTTTTAAGCTGATTTACAAATTGGTGAAATAGCATGGCTACAAATTATATAAAGATAAAAGTATCTTTAGAGAAGCTAGAACAATTGGCTAAACAGAAAGTCATTTTTTGTTTTAGAAAAATATACTTTTGATGTTTCTTTGAATTCTATAAAAGAAAAGCATTTATTTGAAATTATATCAATAAATATTTATTACTTGCTGTAGGGATAGGGGTGAACAAAATCTCTCTGTGCTCAAAAATCATAAAAAATATTGTTGACAGTTGGAGTAACTTGTAGAATTAATGTCTAGAGGCCTCTAATTTTGTATAATAATTTTAGGAATTTCAGGTGCTTGTGTGTGTATGTTCGTAAGGTAAGCGTATTATTATTTTTCAAGAGTTTTTTTTTTTTTATTCACCTCTTGATTTTAATTGTCTTTGAGGCTAAAAATAAAAATTGGTCAATAACACAAATGCCTGTTAGCAGTTTTAACTAACCAATTGAAGAATCTCAAGACAATAAACAAGTATGTTTTATCATTTCGATGCACAATTTGTACCATCACTTCTTATTTAATGGAGAGCTTCGGGTACAGACACGCAAATATACACCTATATGGGTAGATGTTTTTTAAGTGGATAATTATCTCCAAAAAGGAATTTTTCAGATGTAAAAGAGGGTAATGAGATTTTACTTGAGACTTCCAAAAGAGATGGTCTGAACATTTGGTTGAAAGCCAGTATACTATTGTGGCTAATGGCTTGGACTTTAGAATTATTCAAAACTGGGTTTAAATCCATGATCCACTAATTCATGTTGTTATGCCTTTGTGAAAATACTTATCTCTCAAATAATCAGTTACCTCGTCAGCAAATTGGGTAAATAGTATTCTGCCATAGAGATCCCATAAAAGTTAAATGAAAAATGAACATAAATTACTTAGGAAATTGCTTATTTCCTGGTAAGCATGCCATGACTGCCAATTATTGTGATTTGGCTTACATAAGTATGAGCTAAAGCCGAAAATATCCAGGAAGTTGGGTAATCTGCATTGCTGTCATGGCATGTTTTCTTCAAAGCATTATTGTTTCCTTACTCTTTATAATCTGTACTTTGGTTCTTTTTACTTCTGTTGTCTTTCTGTCAGTTTCTTGTTCATATCCTTAAAGTTTAAGTTGGCCTTACTGTGGAAAATAACTAGCTGCAAAAACTGAGCATTGCTGCTTTGAAAACCATATTTGAAACAAGCTAGAATCCAAGTGAGTGGGAAGAGCTTCAGACAGAGATGCAGTTCTCAGAAGGGCTCAGCCAAGCTGAAGAGAAATTCCGAGAAAAGTTTATGTTAGAGGAGGCCCACACTGGGTTGGGTGGGAAGGGCCTGACTCTGAGAGCACTGCCATGCTCAGTTGTCCTCTAACAGCAACCCAAAGGAAGTGTAGCCTGACAAAACCTGTGAGTTGAAGGCTCTCTCAGCAGGAGGTGAAGGATGATCTGAGTCTTGGTAAGCCACCATGAGAAGCCTTCTACTTAAAGTCTTCCCAACTTTCATCACAGAATAGCAATAACAAACCAATAATATATACTTCAGCATTCTTGACCGGTTTTGACAGGGAAGCAAAACTTCAAACTCACCACAAGTCATTTTTATACCGATATTCCAAGTGATAGGAATTTTCTCAAGTATTTGCAGTTGATCCCTTTCTCTGGATCAATATTTTAAAAACATATATGGCTTTATGCCAGAACTCTCCCTTGCTGGCTGACATCCACAATGATCATTTCTTTTTCTTTTTGGTAAACCTAGATATGACTGTTGAGTTCTTCTCAATATAAGACATCTGTGAGATTAGATTACCAGTTGGATCTGTTGTATGCGATGAAACCTATCAGCTATTGTTGCAGAAGGTACTCTCAAATATATTCCTTAAATCAAACAAGTGGAGAGCTGTACACCTGACCCTTACACTTTTCCTTATTGATTGATTGCTGCATGAATGGGTGGGTGGATTGATGGATGGATAGATGAATTTATATATTGATGATAAAAATTTGTATGAATATAGTAACTCACAGTTTAACAGAGAATAAAGACTAGCAAACTGGTCAGGGCAATACAGGGTGAAAGATACCATGCTATTCAAGTAAAATAGAATCTGTAAATAAATAAAAGAGGCAACTAACTCAAATTATGGCACCTGGGGAGATTTCCAGGAGAAAATGACATCTAAAATAAATATTAAAGTGAAGTTTAGTCAGACAAAGCTATAGGTGGGATCAGGGATATTTCAAGCAGAAGAAACTTCAAGTGTAGTGACTCAAGTGAAAATGAGTAAGACAGACTACTGCTTGTTTATTGGAGTATATTTTTGAAAGCCTTGTTATACTCTGTGTAAACCGATATGCATAATTGAATGATTACCACAAGAAAAACATCATATAGCAAAAAGCACATAAATTGTTTTATCCAAATATTTTAAAATTCATAGAATGATAAAATGGCAAAAACTGCAGTAGTGGAGCTAGAATCCTCTGCGGAACTCCATTTTAATGTAAGAGAACAAGAGTTGAGGTTAAAAACCTAGACTTGGGCTGGGCATGGTGGCTCATGCCTGTAATCCCAGCACTTTGGGAGGCCAAGCTGGGTGGATCACTTGAGGTCAGGAGTTGGTGACCAATCTGACTAATACAGGGAAACCCTGTCTCTACCAAAAATACAAATTTCAGCCAGGCGTGGTGGCATGCACATGTAGTCCCAACTACTTGGGAGACTGAGACAGAAGAATTGCTTGAGCCCAGGAGGTGGAGGTTGCAGTGAGCTAAGATCGCGCCACTGCACTCCGACCTGGGCGGAAAACAACCAACCAGCCAACCAACCTAGATTTGCTTCTGAGCTCTGCTGCTTATTGAGTACCAGATCACTCACTCTCTCTGAACCTCTGCTTCATCACTGATTATTTCACCCTGTTACTAAGAAAATTGTGAAACTTTACATGAAGTGTCTTATGAGCTCTTACCTTTATACATATCAGCTTTCACTTTTGTTATCGTTTTGTCAAATGTCCTTTGTTGCAAAAGTTTCAGAATATATAAAATATTGGAATGCTAGGAGTAGAACGTATTTAATAAATTAATACAAAATGTCATGCAATATTTGGGATATACTTAAAATATTAATCATTGTTTATCTGAAATTCAAATATAACTGGGTATCTTGTATTTCATTAAGAAATCCTCATTAGAGGGTAAATAGTAGTGCAGAGGGGGAGATGACAACGCAATGATAAAGATGTGTTCAAAATGGACAGTGGCAGCTATATTACTCCATGTACTTTTTGCTTCCCTGTTTTTACCCCCTTAGCAATTCATACATGCTTATTAGAAAACCTAGAAATATAAATATGAGCAGAAAGAAATAAATTCCCTAATTATTAAATATCAAATATGTTTATGTATTAAGTAAATATATGTGTGTATCTAGATAAACACATAACAAATGGAATCATGCTATACATACATTCATATAAACTAATTGTTTTACTTAATGATACAGCTTACATGTTTGTCTATGTCAACAAACCCCAGTGTGCATCATGTTTTTGTAGCCTGCAATTTATCCCATTGTGTAGATTTAATTGAGTGAACAATAATTGCATAGATGATTTCATTGGCTTAAATACTAAAGTTGAAAATTTAGTTTGATGATTCCTTTAAAATATTATAGAATCAGCAATGACAAGTATATTTCTTGGAAAATCATTGTAGGCACATTCTTATGTAGGGGAGGGAAAATTTCACCTCTCTTCTCCTAGAGTCCACCCCGCTACCCCGTTCACTCTGGGCCTGAGAATTAAATTTACATATGAGAGATCAATGGGAGAAAGTCATACACACTTACTTAATGCAAGTGTTACATGGCATGGGAGCCTTCATAAGGAAATGACCCAGAGAAGCTGTTAGAGCCAAATATTTAAACATTGAATTGGACAAAGTGTAGTAAATTGTGAAAATGTTATAAGGCAAAGAGACCTGGGCTAGTATAGTTAATTGGGTAGAGAAGTGCCTACAAAGATAAGGGTTGTTTGCATAGATTTCCCTGGGCCTCAGCTTCCTGTCTTTAATGTCAGAAAGTTATTTCCCGTTTTGGTATAAGGAGGACATCTTTCACGTGGGAATTTCATGTCTTGCTTTTAAGAAAGAGAAGGAAGGTCAGAGTGATCTTCTTGCACCTGCTGTTTGTTTGTTTCCCAGTGTCTTTAGCTCAAAATAATCCTTATGCCAATGTTGCATATTTTGAGATGGGGTATTCTGAACTCCTTCATTTGTGTTTTATGTTTTCCATACAACAAATTCTTTAAAGTGAATATATTTGATTAAATAAACAATTATTTGGCTAGATTTTGACACAAATGACTAATTTTTAAAAAAATTTCTACCCAATTAAATTTTCAGAAATAGTATATGGACATATTTCTCCCTATTCTGGCAAAAACTAGGTATTATGATGCTTTTGACAATTTCATAAAGAAAAAAGGTGTTTGATTGTCAACACATTTTTTAATTACTGGTCACATTTTATTGTTTGATGTATTTTAGCCATTTATTTTGACATGGCAGATTGGCTCGCATAGCATTACCTCATTTCTCTCTTCCAATTAGCTTTTCTTAAGATATAGCCTGGCAAATTACTACTAATTTCCCAAACACAGCAGTAGGAGTCTGTCCAACTCCTCTGTCAAACAGTCATGTGCTTAGGTTTTTAAATATGTTTGTTTGTTTTTCATTCATTTCCTCTGTTGCAACAATATTTGAGAGTTGTATTGTCAGATCCCTGGCTTCCTAGATGTCTGAGGGCAGTGGTAGGGGACAGCAGGAACCACATTTCTATTGGAGCAGTCCCTTGCTCTAGCTGGGCATTACTCCTGGCTGAATCACTTCCATGGTTGTTCCTTTGCTCCTCCTAGAAACTCTACAAATTTATTCATATGCTAATTAATTCCTTTCCATTTATTCCAGTTAAGGCAAACACTGTAATTGCAAACTCTGAACAGTACACTTTCTTATGTCCATTAACCATTTTTTTTTCCTGGGATTCATATTTTATTATTAATTTGCAATAGCACTTTACATATTAAAGGTTGCGATTGTCCACATCATACATATTAAATATATTCTCAGTATGTTGTTGTCCTTTTAAACATATCTATTTCGCTTCTAATTATTCATTACAAACCAAACCAGAAACTTTAGACCTTTTTCTTAATGTACGTGAAAGTATGCACTCAAAGCATTACATAAATGTAACATTTTTTGTAATATTTAGGTTTATTGAATAATAATATTTACAATTAATTTAGATAATACAGTGAGTTTGACATACAACTAATATAGAGGCCTGTTTTCTGATCTTCTTTTCTTCTGCACCATGTTCCATTAAATCTTTGCCTTCAACCTGGAGTCTGTTAGACTAAGACCTGGTTCTACCAGAAAGAGAAATGGAACCCATCATTTTCTTCTCGTGGCAATTTCATTAGGATGATAAAGGTTAGGATAGGTGTAAGGTACGTGGATGTTCTTTGGTCAAGGAACAGGCCAAGATGGACATCTGGGCCAGAGTGACTCAGCGAGTTTAGGGCACAGGTGCATACTCCACTAGTTATATAACCTGTTTGTATAAGCGTATACATGGCTCGGGGTCACTATTGTTTGGAAAAGGTATTACTGCCCTGCTGAAGCTGTGCACGGGGCTTGACATGACTCGCGCACACCCAGAGAGAATAACACTACTGACTCCCGTAAAGGAAAGCCGGTCACTTTGAAGGTAGGCCGGGGGAAGCCAGGACCCAGCTTGTGCCCAGAGAGAAAGAGTTGAGCTGCTGCCCCTGAAGGGACAGCCAGCCATGCAGCTGTGCAGGGGAGCGGCTGGACCAAGCAGCCAAGACAGAGCAAACAGTGTGAGAGAGCTGCTGATGAGAGAGCTGCTGAATAAAACCATATTCACCTGTCTATGGCCCAACGAGTGTTTCAACTATCCATCACCTATCCACCCACTCCCCTCGGACCTCAGCTGGGGCTCAAACCTGACCCTGGGTATGATATTTGGTGTGGTGGTGAACCTGACAATTGCCATGGAGTAAAATTTATCGATCTTAGAGAAGGTGAGATGTTAGATATCTAAAGAAGCATGCTGAAGGTAAAAGACTTTAACACTCATTAATAGTATTGAGACTGATATGGTTCGGTTCTGTGTCCCCACCCAAATCTCATCTTGATTTGTAATCCCCACCTGTTGAGGGAGGGACCTGTAATCGCCCACCATGTGTGGAGGGAGGGAGGTGATTGCATCTTGGGGTAGTTTCCCCCGTGCTATTCTTGTGACAGTGAGTGAGTTCTCACGAGATCTGATGGTTTTATAAGTGTTTGAAAGATCCTACTTCACACACTCTCTCTCCAACTGCCTTGTGAAGAAGGTGCCTGATACCCCTTCTGCCATGATTGTAAGTTTCCTGAGGGCCTCTCCAACCATGTGGAACTGTGAGTCAATTAAGCCTTTCTTCTTTATAAATTACACAGTCTCGGATGTGTCTTTATAGCAGTGTCAAAACAGACTAATACAGAGACTTTGGCTCAAAGGCTCCTTTTATTTCCCTGCTCACATCTAGGATGTATTCTATTGAAGTACCCTTGCAGGCTTGGCAAATATGCATTACGTTAACAGTTAGCATTGTTAATTAACGCTCTTCAGCTGAGCTGTCCTTGGATTCAGCAGATGCTATCTTTACCCCATCTGCTCTAACTCCGTATACCTTAGGTATTGGCTTACCTAAGCTTAGTTTTCCTAAAGACTGTCACAATTCATTTGGCACAGGGAGACTTAGTATTTATTTTATTACCCATAGAAAAGACTTGGAAGTAACCAAGTTCTGAGCAAGTTGCCTTTCCATTTGGGCCACTATGGGTACAGAAAATGGTGGCCCCATTGCAGAGGCTGCACAGACCCACAGATATTTCCATGACAGCAAGGGCGGAAGTGAGACCTCCTCATCTAGGGAACCACACTGAATGCTCACCAGGATGAGGTTGAGCACAAGCCACACCAGCAAGATTGGCAGTGCCTAGGAAGACAAAGGGTATTGCAGTGGATACCAGAAGGACCAAACACCATATGTCCTCATTTATAAGTGGGAGCAAAGCTATGAAGATGCAAAGTCGTAAGAATGATACAGTGGACTTTGGGGACTCGGGGGAAAGGGTGGCAGAGGGGTGAGGGATAAAGGACTACAAATTTGATTCAGTTTATACTGCTTGGTTGATGGGTGCACCAAAATCTCACAGATCACCACTAAAGAACTTACTCGTAACCAGATAGCACTTGTTTCCCAAAAACCTATAGAAATAATTTTTTTAAAAAAGAAGAGTCCTTCACATGTCAATATCCTTTTTCACAGAGACAATATCTTGAGAAAGAAAAGAATAGAAGGGAAAATATTTTAGTTCTTGAGATTTGTCTCACAATATTGTTTGAATTTTGGAATCAGTTACTGGGTTAAGCTAAATCTGTTTTTCTTTTTCTCTCTCCTGTTTCCATACTGTGATGGAGGCTGAGAAGCAGATCAGAGCAGTTTTGGTGAATAAAGAAAGTATATTTTCTCATGATATTTGACTTCATTGTGAATAATTTCACAGCCTTTCCATAGTAATCAGAAAAAGCTTATACTGTTGTGGCTAAGAATGGTGCACTGACTTTTAAAACCAGATAGTCATAAAGTTAGAATGTACTTGAAGTCTAGACTTATACTGTGATTTAAGAAATCATCATGTGAATAGCAGAACAGAAAACTATATTCTCTAATTCTCCTCTATCTAAAGGATTCACTTTCTTCTGTATAATTCTAAGGATATTAATTATAGTTTTTTAAGAATTTCATTTTCTTCAAGGAAGTAACATACAGATATCTGTCATTGTTAAAATGACAGCCATTAAAAGTCTTAAAAACAGATTATATACATTAAAATTTAGGGTTATATTAAAAATCTGGAATATGTAAAAATTGTAGAAGCATTAGAACAGAAAACAAACATTGTTACATAATTAAGATATTTCCTTCTCATACAAAGAAAAGAGAAACTTTTATCAATTAAAGAAGAAAAAAGACTGCTAGGTCAAAATTAAGCTAAAAGATTACAAAGTCACTAAAATATTTGAATAGAAAATTACTGGCAAAAATACATCAGAAAAAAATGCAAATAACTATAAAGCCTAATTGATAATCATGCAGACAGGAGTTAACAGGCCTGACTACTGTCTTCTGCAAAGGCTGCTTAACAAGGTTGGCCCTTGGCTGGCATTTGGAAGTTGGATTTTAAGAGGGCTCCTGCCAATCTCGATAAATTGTCTCATTATACCTAAACTGTTTGTACAAACAATGTGGTTTATGCTGAATATCTGCTGTCCTTTTGGAAGTCTGAGTTTTGGTCCATACCAGGCAGAGAGTGAACTCTGGACTCTGGACCAGAAGAACCTGAACTCTGATTCTTTAATGAGCTTCCCTGGTTCGCAACATTTCACATCTGTTGCACAATTTGTTGTTAGGGGAATGAATTGTATCTTGTGTGACTCTCTGGGAGAGGACTCTGGAAGCTTGTGCCTGGTTTTCCCTAGATGTTGTCTCATGTGCCTTTTCCCTTTGATGATTTTACTTTGTACCCTTATTCTATAATAAAGGATGGCTGTCAATATGACTGAGTTCTGTGAGTCCTCCTAGCAAATTGTTGAACATGGGTATGGTCTTCAGGACCTCGTCTCAATAGTAATATCATATGAAATTTAATACATTTGTTTACATAAGAAAAATGACATATGAAAAAAGATGGCATCTAAAGTAAAAAAGTATTGGGTGCCAAATAATGTAGCATCAATATATAAAAAGATGTAAATATATAAAAATATAAATATATGAATATATTTAAAAATAAGGTAATAGGTAAGAAAATTAACACAAAAGAAGCAATATAAAAGAAGGCAAATAAAAATATGCTATTTTTAATTGTAATAGTTATTATTCTTACTTGTTAGAAATTTTTTATGTATTTTGGATTCAATGCTTTGTGATTTCTTTACATTGCAAATATCTTATTTTTTATATATTTTGTAAAAATATGTAAAAAAGATATAAAGCAGAAACTGTAGTACCCACAAAAAGACATAAATAAAAATATAACTCTAAAGGATGATTTTAATTAATCTCTTTCAGGTCACAAAATCAAGCAGATTAAAAGGAAATATATAAAAGTTTTAATTGCAAATTTCAAAGTTTAATCATATTCCATACTATTTTACATACATAGATTGTCTCCATTTCATCAGTTTGTCTATCCTTGTGCAGTTATCACACTTTTTAAATTACTATGAGCTTTATAATGTTTTCATATTATATTTTTTTTTCTTAAAATGATCTTTGGTATTTTTGACTGTGTGCTCTTCTGTATTAATTGAGAATCACTTTGCCAGTTTCCATGAAAATTCTGGTTGGTTGGTTTTATCAGAATATAATAAAAAGTATAAATTAAGTTGACATCTTTATTATACTAAAACTTTCTGTCTGTAAACATGGTTTATATCTCTGTGTATTTAGATGTAAATTATGCCTCTAAAATTTTTTAAAACCAATATTGATTTTTGTAGACTGATCTTTTTAAAAATTAACTTAGAAATATATTGCACAAGCAGAAAAATGCTAAAAATGAAGTGACTTGACAGCTAAATGATTTATTAGAAATCAAGTACCCACTGACCCTGTAACCAGGTCAAGAAATAGAACATTACCATACCCCACTAGCTGCACTGTGCCAACTCCTAATTACTTCCCAAATGAAACCACACTCCTTATTTATACAGCAATCATTCCCTTGCTTTTCCTTATAAAATAACCACTAAAGCATACATCATTAATCACTATATTTTAATCTTGAAAGGATATGCTATTTTTTATTGTAATAGTCATTATTTTTCTTACTTATTGTTAGAAATTTTTTATGTATTTTGAATTCAATGCTTTGTGATTTCCTTACATTGCAGATATCTTATTCTGTCATTTATATTTTCACTCATTCAGTGTGAAGGCTTTAATAAACCCATGGTAATAATTTTAACTTAATCCAAATTATAAATTTATTCTTTTAAATTTAGTACCTTTATATCCCATTTAACAAGTATTTCCCTACTCAAAGGTCATGAAGCTATTCTCTGACACTATCTTCTAGAAACATTATTATTTTTATTTATCCAGCCAGATTTATCTCTTTCTTTGAAAGGAACATTAGCCCATTACACTTAATGTGTATTGCTAATATATTTGAGTTTAAATCTACTAGGTTTCTAAGTGTTTTTTATTTGGCCTCCTTTCGATGTTACTTTGTATTTTTTTGCCTTCTTTTATATTGCTTCTTTTGTATTAATTTTCCCACCTGTAATTCACTATTAGAAATTATTCACTATTTTATTACCCTTATTGTTGTTACACTTGACCAATGAATTTAATCACTTGACCAATGATTAAACACGTATTGTTGACACTGAAAGAGCTAATGTTAATTGGACCTTTTACACCTTTCCAGACAGTGGAAGGCATTTGCTATTGCTCACAACACAGTACACAGGTTACAGATAATTTCAGTCTCTGTTACTAGAAAAAAGACACTGCTATGAGGTGCGTTTTTTCACTCAGTAAGCCATGCTCTGATACCATGCTCTCATTCCACTCCTGGCTAGAAACTGTTTCCCGTCACGACCAGGAGCTTGTGGTTTTTGAAATATTTGAATATATATTTGAAATCTATTTTATATATACATATACTTTTGTATGTATTCTAAGTGAATTAATGATAGGGAATGCGTATAGAAATTCTATTTGAATTAACCCACCATCTTGCCCAGAATCCCAGGGAATTTATTCTTTTTTTTTTTTTTTTTTTTTTTTTTTTTTTTTTTTTTTTTTTTTTTTGAGACGGAGTCTCGCTCTGTCGCCCAGGCTGGAGTGCAGTGGCCGGATCTCAGCTCACTGCAAGCTCCGCCTCCCGGGTTCACGCCATTCTCCTGCCTCAGCCTCCCTAGTAGCTGGGACTACAGGCGCCCGCCACCTCGCCCGGCTAGTTTGTTGTATTTTTAGTAGAGACGGGGTTTCACCGTGTTAGCCAGGATGGTCTCGATCTCCTGACCTCGCGATCCGCCCGTCTCGGCCTCCCAAAGTGCTGGGATTACAGGCTTGAGCCACCGCGCCCGGCCAGGAATTTATTCTTGATTTTTTGTTATCTGAGGTGATTCTTCAAAATATCTAATTTTATAACCCAAAATGATATAGAATGTTCTGAAAAGTAATTACATAGTTATGTTACATGAAGCTTAAAAAAATTCAAGAAATGACTGATATATAGAATTGCATTTTAAGAAGTTTAGGCTAGTTTAATAAGAAAATAATAGCGAGGGCCGGGCGCGGTGGCTCAAGCCTGTAATCCCAGCACTTTGGGAGGCTGAGACGGGCGGATCACGAGGTCAGGAGATCGAGACCATCCTGGCTAACACGGTGAAACCTCGTCTCTACTAAAAAATACAAAAAACTAGCCGGGTGAGGTGGCGGGCGCCTGTAGTCCCAGCTACTCAGGAGGCTGAGGCAGGAGAATGGTGTAAACCCGGAAGGCGGAGCTTGCAGTGAGCTGAGATCCGGCCACTGCACTCCAGCCCGGGCGACACAGCCAGACTCCTTCTCAAAAAAAAAAAAGAAAAAGAAAAAAAGAGAAAATAATAGCGAGAAAATGGAAAAAATGTCTTTTATAAAACTGAGTAAATATTTGAAGCTATAGCAGACAATATGGAACTATACTTTTGATGATGACTATTTCTGGGGTTTGTGCATTTTATATATGACATATTTACACATATTTCACCATGTGCTGTTCTTTATTCTGAGAGGGAGACAATAGTATTGAACACAACATTATTTCAAGCTCCAATTAAAAAATATTGCATTCTTTGTCATCAAAAGGCTAATATTAACTTTATGAATAAAGTATTACTATTTTTATAAGAACTAGAGTAGCTATTTTATTTTTCTGCCTTTCATTTATTTTTAAATGATTATTTCATGAAAGACAGTGAATTTTTTTTTACACAATATGTTTTATTCAACTGTTGATTAACAAAAAAGATACAGCTTTAAATGGAACATTTAGCCTTTTATCAGAACTTTTTAAAAATCAGCTGCTATTTATGGGTTATAGCTTATAACTCAAAAACAATAGCCTCTTTTACTTCGTAGTTTATACCTCTCTTATTCTTTGGTCTTTAATTTCATATTTCTTTTTGGTTCTATTAATTTGGTATTTTTTCCTAAGTTCAGATTGTTGTAAACAAAAGACGTGACTGGAGTAAATCTTGGTTCTTCTTCTGACAGCCTATTTTCAGAGATGCTGCTCTCCAAATGCTGTTGATTTGGCTGTCACAATTGTACACCAAAAAAGAACTGCTAGGATATATGTTTGATCCATTGTATTATTCTGCACAGTAATCAATTGCCTTATTATTTTTATGAAAATTTCTTTCTTGGCTATTTTTAGGTATGCTCTACTTCCTTTTGCCTCCACCTATCCATACTTTGTACGCATTTTAAGAGTTTAATAAATTAAACTGCAACGCACACACATTAGCTACTGAAAACATTAATATACTAACAGTCACAATCAAAACCATTCCTGTAAACCGTATTAGGAAATGCTGATTGCAGGGAACTTAATGGAAGTGTCCTACTTTCTGGAGTCATTTGTTTTTATGAGAGCCTGAGTGTAAATCCTGTGCACAGACAGCTATTACGCAGTTAATTATGCACAAAGTAAACATGTACAACTGCAAACAGCAAAATGCCACCTAATAACGGATAACCCCAGATTTATGGTATGCATGCCCAATCTGTAAAGGCTTCTACTCATGAATCTGAAATGAATGGAACATTACCTAAATGATCCAGAATGAAGGATTTAATACATTGCTCTACCCTTATTGCTACTTATTTCTTGTCAGCAGATTTTTCATTTTGCTTTAATTTATTGTACATAAACACTATGCAAATGTTTGGGTCATATTTAAAAACATATGGCTTGTTCTTATGATTACTGGTTAGACATTTTATTACAGATTACTTGTTAGGCAAATCATTTTTTTAATTATACAGGTCAACATGTAATCACTGTTCCCACATGTACTTGTTATACAAAGCTCCACTAAATAAACATACTGTGCATAATTTAGGGAATATGCTTATGTAATGTCCTTAACATGTGTCTCATTGCCTTCTGATTATTTTTATCAATGCAAATCCATTTCTTTTGTAATGAGAACTTCAAATTTTGTATTTCTGCTAGTAATGAGATTTTTTCTGGAGTTTCATACTAAATAAAATGTACCACTGGTTAGTTTTATCTGTTCCCCAAATGAAAATAATTGAAGAGCTACTAGGTAAATTCTAATATAATTATATTTTTATCAATTTATATAATTCATTTTTTTTTATGCTCTTTGGTTTCAAGAAGTTAAAATGACTTACAAAAATACCAAAAAATGCAGCAGTTTAAGGATGGACTAAAGGAATATCTCAGGAGAGAACAAAAAATGGTAGAAGAAATAAGGTGTAGCAGGAATGAAGTTAATTTACAAAATATATGCTGAGAAACTTTTGAGATCTGGACAAACAATTTAGCTTCAAATATTTTATTAGTCAAAACAGACACAGAAAAATAAATGGTTAATGATATGCTATGGCAATCCAATACACTGCTTCAGAGAAACACATTTATTCTCAGTTCTGAAATTACAGAAATCTATCCTGTACATCCTTTCAGATAGAATGCTCTTTTAAAATAAATTCCAGTATATCAATATAGGCTCACTTATTGTAACGAATGTATCTCTCTGGTACAGGATGCTCATTGTAGGGGAAGTTATGGGTGTGTGGGACAGGGTATACTTAGAAGTCTGTATTTTCCTCTCAATTTGGCTTCGAACATAAGACTTCTGTAAAATGCATTTATTTATTAATTTTAAAAATCCCCAATAATCTCATAATTAGTTATCATAACAGGTTGTATGCTGTTCCACATTCAATTCTTCTATGTAAAAGGAGAGCACAATATCAGGCACAATTGAGTAAAAGCTGTCTCCTGACAGTGATAAGAAAAGTGATGGATATATAGTGATTCAAAATAATGCAGTTTCGTTATGAAGCATTAGAGAATGCCTCTTTTAAATGATTTCAATAAACTGATATATATTCCAGATTTGAGGTACCCTTGTGGAGTATTGACCTGAGTCTTAACTCAGGCCACCCATACATAGAGAATGATTTTACAACAGGAAAAAAATGGCTTGAGAATCTGTCTTTGAGAGCAACTTGTAGGTAAAGCATACACAGATAGACAAGATAAAAAGAAACAAAATAGTTAGCAATGATGGGGGAGGGGCCTGTTTGATGAGGGAAAACAGACTGCTTTACTTGTCTAGCATACATTCTTGTGCACCAGGGCATTTGTGGAATTGCAGTAAACCCAGGGCTAAGTGCTTCATTTACTTTGAGAAAAATATTTAGGCACTAGGAAATTTCAGCTCACTATGTTTTAAAACAAATTATTTAAGCTATAGCTATATATCACCTTTATTTCTTTTTAAAAAGTTCACAGGATCATTTTACAAAGAGGAAAAAAATCTAAGATGATCTCAGTTCCTGTTTAAATTACTATTGTCATTTTTGTTTTGTTAGTTGTGTTATGAAACTGGAATAGATGGAATGCCAATGCATGGGAGGTCAAAATATGAAATCAGTTCCCACATTTGCACAGTTCCAATTTCTATGCAAAGCATATGGCTTTTCCCTTTTTCTTGCTTAGATAATTACTCCCTTGCCATTTCCCATTGCTATTACTATCAGTTTTCTCTTCATACCATTCTCTTTTGTGGGGTACAGAGGGATGTCATATTATCTACTATAAAAATATTCTTCTGGCTTGATTGCACTGCATATCTGCTTATTTTAAAAATCAATAAGTGTTTTCCAAAAGGGAGTGTGATCACAAAGTGAAAAATATGATAAATGTGCCAGAAACTTAACACAAAGATGACTACATGCTCTATTTACTGTATTCAATTAAACAAAAAAGAATCTCACTATTGGTTAAAATTGTAGAATTTTCAGTATAGAAAAAAGAAACAAAGAAAGTAGTGATTAAAATTATAAAACTTTTAATAGCTGCAAAATTCAAGAGAATAAATCAAGATTATCTCTCCAGATTATTTATATTGTAGAAAAACATCAAATTTTCTGTGGTGATCATGTAAATACTTTCATAGGAGTTATCTAAGTCTTATAAAAATTTGCAATTAATAGAATGTTCTTTGAATATAAACCATGGCATATGCCTTCATAGGGGTAACCTAAACTTGACAGTGCTCATTTATGAAAAAGTGATCATGTATACCTTTGTATAGAATATGCAGTTGTAATAAAAAATGTGTTCTGTTGTTCTAATAGGAAATTCCACTTTCCATTCAATGTGATTATTTTCATATTCCTAAATGCATTTTAATTACATTTTAATTCACAAAAGAAATGACTTTAGTGTCATAAAAATATGTAGGTAACTTTGTAAAATTACACAGTTATGTGGGTATATTAATCATCATAGTCCTCCACCTGGTAAAGTAATTCTAATAACAACTAATAAAGCAGTTAAAGAATTACATTTCAGGATCTTTCCTCTCCTTAGTACAAATCAATAGAAAGCACCTTTCAGAAAAAATTATTGGAATTAATAGGAACAGAAGTAAAATATGCAAATAATAAATCAGAATATTAATGACATAATGAACTTCTCAAGGCCCTAAGAAACAGAAAAAGAAGCAAATGGATGATAAAGGAGGCAAGAAAAATTTGAAGGTTATTAGAAAGGAACACCTAGCAGCTGAATGAAGAAATTCAAATGTAATGAAGAAGAATTTCGATAGTGTGAAAATCATCTGACTTATTTACCCACATATAAGCAATTTTTTGGTAATGTTATATACATTCTATTGCTGGTGCTCTGCAGTTCTTTTTTTGGATACACATTTCCATCTGAAATTTTCTTCTGCCTGAAGGACTTCCTTAAGTATTTTTTGTAGTGTGCATCTACTGGTGATGAAAACTTTCAGCTCTTGTATGTCTGAAAAGGTTGTAATTTAGCTTTGGTTTTGCAAGATATTTTTATTAAAAATAGGATTCTAGCCCTTTGTCAGATGAGTAGATTGCAAAAACTCTCTCCCATTTTGTAGGTTGCCTGTTCACTCTGATGGCAGTTTCTTTTGCTGTGCAGAAGCTCTTTAATTTAATTAGATCCCATTTGTCAATTTTGGCTTTCGTTGCCATTCCTTTTGGTGTTTTAGATATGAAGTCCTTGCCCATGCCTATGTCCTGAATGGTATTGCCTAGGTTTTCTTCTAGGGTTTTAATGGTTTTAGGTCTAACATTTAAGTCTCTAATCCATCTTGAATTAGTTTTTGTATAAGGAGTAAGGAAGGGATCCAGTTTCAGCTTTCTACTTATGACTAGCCAGTTATCCCAGCACCATTCATTAAATAGGGAATCCTTTCCCCATTTCTTGTTTTTGTCAGATTTGTCAAAGATCAGATGGTTGTAGATGTGTGGTATTATTTCTGAGGACTCTGTTCTGTTCCATTGGTCTATATCTCTGTTTTGGTATCAGTACCATGCTGTTTTGGTTACTGTAGCCTTGTAGTATAGTTTGAAGTCAGGTAGCATGATGCCTCCAGCTTTGTTCTTTTGACTTAGGATTGTCTTGGCAATGAGGGCTCTTTTTTGGTTCCATATGAACTTTAAAGCAGTTTTTTCCAATTCTGTGAAGAAAGTCATTGGTAGCTTGATGGGGATGGCATTGAATCTATAAATGACCTTGGGCAGTATGGCCATTTTCATGATATTGATTTTTCCTATCCATGAGCAGGGAATGTTCTTCCATTTGTTTGTGTCCTCTTTTATTTCGTTGAGCAGTGGTTTGTAGTTCTCCTTGAAGAGATCCTTCACATCCCTTGTAAGTTGGATTCCTAGGTATTTTATTCTCTTTGAAGCAATTGTGAATGGGAGTTCATTCATGATTTGGCTCTCTGTTTGTTTGTTATTGGTATATAAGAATGCTTGTGATGTTTGCACATTAATTTTGTATCCTGAGACTTTGCTAAAGTTGCTTATCAGTTTGAGGAGATTTGGGGCTGAGACGATGGGGTTTTCTAAATAGATAATCATGTCATCTGCAAACAGGGACAATTACAAAGAACTCAAACAAATTTACAAGAAAAAAACAACCCCATCAAAAAGTGGGCAAAGGATACGAACAGACACTTCTCAAAAGAAGACATTTATGCAGCCAACAGACACATGAAAAAATGCTCATCATCACTAGTCATCAGAGAAATGCAAATCAAAACCACAATGAGATACCATCTCATACCAGTTAGAATGGCAATCATTAAAAAGTCAGGAAATAACAGGTGCTGGAGAGGATGTGGAGAAATAGGAGCACTTTTACACTGTTGGTGGGACTGTAAACTAGTTCAACCATTGTGGAAGACAATGTGGCGATCCCTCGGGGATCTAGAACTAGAAATACCATTTGACCCAGCCATCCCATTACTGAGTATACACCCAAAGGATTATAAATCATGCTGCTATAAAGACACATGCACACGTATGTTTATTGTGGCACTATTCACAATAGCAAAGACTTGGAACCAACCCAAATGTCCATCAATGACAGACTGGATTAAGAAAATGTGGCACATATACACCATGGAATACTATGCAGCCATAAAAAAGCATGAGTTTGTTTCCTTTGCAGGGACATGGATGCAGCTGGAAACCACCATTCTTAGCAAACTATCACAATAACAGAAAACCAAACACCACATGTTCTCATTCATAGGTGAGAATTGAACAATGAGGTCACTTGGACACAGGAAGGGGATCGTCACACACCGGGGCCTGTTGTGGGGTAGGGGGAGGGGGAGTAGTATTAGGGGATATACCTAATGTAAATGATGAGTTAATGGGTTCAGCACACCAACATGGCACATGTATACATATGTAACAAACCTGCGAGTTGTGCACATGTACCCTAGAACATAAAGTATAAAAAACAAACAAACAAAAAAAACCAGGATTCTGGGTTGACACTTTTTTTTTTCCTCCAGTACTGTAAGACATCGATTCCACTGTCTTTCAGCTTGCTGCTTGTTGCTTGTTGCTGTTGCTAAAAGCCCCTCATCCTTTTGTTCTTCTGGATGTCACATGCTCTTCTCTCTACCTGTTTTTGATATTTTCTCTTTATTATTCATTTTAATGTTTGTAAGTGCCTTTTGTTTTCATGTTATTTAGGTTTAGAGAACCTCAAATTTGAATTCAGTTTCACTAATCTTTTCTTTTTCAGTATTTAATTTGTCATTACCCCCACTATTATTATAAATATATTTCCTTCTCAGAAATTATAATTTTCATCTCTAGCAGTTTCATTTGCTCTCTGTATAACTTCAATGTCTCAACTTTGGAACATATATAGTACAGCTATAGTAACTGTTTTGGGGTCCTTACCTGCTCATTTCAACATCTGTATCAGTTAATGGTTAGTTTTGATTGATTGATTTTTCTCCACATATGGGTTATTATTATCATGCCTCTTTCCATATCTGGTAATTTTTTATTGATGCCAGACAATATGATTTTATCTTGTTGTGTGCTGTCTATCTCTATAAATATTCTTGACCTTTCTTAAGACACACAGTATGCAACTGAAAAATAGTTTGACACTTTCACGTCTTGCTTTTTAAGGTTCATTAGATGGCAGGACCCTTCTAGGTACTGCACCCCTTGCTTGATGAATTTTGAATTTGTCCAATTTTGCTGAATTGAACAGGTTCCATTCCATGCCCTGTGAGGGTCAACTACCATCCTTCTAATGCTTTTGGATGGTTCTTTCCTTAGGAAGTTTTCTTAATGTGTGTGCTGATGAGACTCTGCTGAAGTTCTGATTATTCTGCTGAGTAGTAGAAAAAGAATGTCTGCAGATACCTGGGCTTCTCTGTGCAGCTCTCTTGTCTCTAGTATTCTGCCTGCAAATTCTAGCTGCTATGGCATCCATGGATACCCCGCTTTCTCATCTTGATTTAAGGACTGTATCTGGATTCTACCTTCTTGCAATATGGCCTGGGCATTTTCTTAAGGTAGTAAGCTGCGGGGGGCAGGGGTGGGTCATTGATTTCATCCTATTTTTTTTCTATTTTCTCGGGAAACACTATTCCTTATTTTGTTAGGTCCAATGCCTTGAAGATGATTGTTTCATGTTTCTTTTTTCTGATTTTTTTTTCGATGTTTGACTAGTGGTGAGAAAAAAAAAATGGAATTAAATCAATCCCTGCTACTTCAAACATGTCAGAGAAGGAATAAATATATGCAGTTTTATTTTTATATGATAGGTACTCAAAATGGTTTGAAGGATAAATGTATATTTTGTTTTCATAAATATTGGCATATTTTGTTTAAAAATGTAGTAAATTGCACCTTTATAAACATATATGACAGTACATTTTTCTGTATTACCTCAAAAAATTGTTATTTTTAAATATTTCCTGTCTGGTAGAAAGTTTTCAATCAGTCATTTTCAATTGAATAATTTGAATTTCATATTACTGAATTTAAGCATAATTTTATATGTCTATTTGTCTTCTGAACTTGCTCTTCTGGGCATTGCTGTGTTGCATATTTTTTTAACTCTTTTCTTTTGTGCTACTATATATTCACTTACCAATTTGTAAAGGCATACTGTGTCTTTGAAAAAATAAATCTTGTATGTCATCTATTGTTAGTAGTTTCCTCAAATACTATGTGTATTTTCTGATTAATATTTGCCTATTTGTTTCATCTTATATCTGATTTTTAGTTTTTAACATTTTCATTTTAATTAATTGATTTAAAATAGCAGTGTTTATTTTATAACATCAATGTTTTATAGTATCTTGGTTAAGGGCATTTCTTTTCTTGGACTGCATAAGCAGTGTTTTGGTATTCTTTGAAAGGGCCTAGGGTCACCTAGGTAGTAGACAAAGGAACTGAAACCAGAATATCTCTTCCCATACCTTTCCCATTTTATTATATTTCTATTACTTTAATAATTATAAGCTAATAATTAAAACTGACTTTCAATTGTCAAGGAAGAAAGGAAGGGAGACACTGGAGAGATGGAAATAAAATAAAGAATTTTATTTTATTTTATTTTATTTTTGAGACAGAGTTTCACTCTTTTGCCCAGCCTGGAGTACAGTGGCATGATCTCTGCTCACTGCAACCTCCACCTTCTGGGTTCAAGCTATTTTCCTCCTTCAGCCTCCCAAGTAGCTGGGATCATAGGCACCCACTACCGTACTCCACTAATTTTTGTATTTTTAGTAGAGACAGAATTTCACCATGTTGACCAGGCTGGTGTCAAACTCCTGGCCTCAGGTGATCCACTTGCTTCAGCCTCCAAAAGTACTGGGATTAAAAGCGTGAGCCACTATACCAAGCCTAGAAAATAGAGAACATTAAACCATGCACTTTTTTAAAAATTAAAAATATATGTATCTGCTACATCTAGATTATCTTGAGAAACAAGTCATGTTATTATCCCTCATCAGCAGACCCATCCAATGAGATTCAACACATTTCAGACTTCTGTTGTATCAATGAAATGTTCTAAACCAACTAATAGTAGCTCTTCTTGAGAATGGAATTTGCATGCGTATCTTAGTACAGGTGGTAGTGATAAAAGAAAATGAAAGAATATATAGTACAAGATGTCATCGTCTCTTTTAATAGCACCCTCTCATAAATTTCATGGATGATGCAAGATGGTAGGGGATTTATGTGAAGCAAGTTCTGAGTCCATGATGTCTACCTATAAGTTTGTTCACTTTCAACTGAATAACTTGCACTTCAGAGATGAATTTTATAATAATAGTTCTCTTGCATCTTTAATTGAACAATCATAGAGTCATTGATGATAAGACCTTGTATTTTATTTTAGCTCTAATACCTAAGTAATTTGAAACTTTAAATGATTTATTTTATTTTATTGTACCTCTGGAGCTGTCCGCATTTCGCTCAGTGGTAGTAGTTCCTTCCCATCATAAAGAATCCAAGGAGGAAAGTAGACATCCAATTAACCACTCACCTGACACCACAGTTTTCTCTTCAGAATGATATTTTAGCTTTGAGACACACTGAAGCTTGACTCTCTCATGACATTTTGGTATCAAACATTCAGGTGAATTGCATTAAGGACATTAATTTTTCTGACAGTCTTTCAAAACAGTGCTTCAAAAATGTCCAATAATATAGCAAATACTGTAAGAAGACTTGAATCTATTGTTATAACATATAAATGTTATTCAGTCTACCTCTACTGTCTTATCCTGCAGCCATATATAATTGTAATGTTTTATATTTATATGTGATACCTTTTTTTAAAAGATATATCATATTTTTTAAAAGAAAAAAGAAATATATAAGAGCAGTTAGACTCCAGTAAAGTACATAGTGTTTTCAGATATCACCAGGTGAAATATTTTTATCCAGGATAAATGTTAGAATGTTTAGTATTTTGTTTATGAAAAAAAGCATAGAATTTTTCAAATTTGCTTATTATTCCATATAACTCATTCAAAGTCTCTCCTTTTCATTCTAATTTCATTAATAGTCACAACAATTTGTGAGTTTAATCTTATTTCTTCAAACATAGTTTAAATTCTTTAAGACTTACTTTGATATTTATATTTCTCTTGCATCCCCTGTAACTCATATTCAGCTGTATATATAGCAATCACTCAAAAATACTTATTAGTTTGTATTCAACAATTTAGAAATATTTATATGTTAAATATCCTTCAGGTGACATAAATATTAGTAAAATAATTAATACATGCCCTCAAAGAACATATATTCAACAAGGAGGATAGGACAAAAGCATACAATCTACCCCCCACACATATATTTACACAAAACCAGAATAGAGATTAGTAGGAACAAGCCATGAAATGGTAAAAACAAAAAACAAAAGAAAACATCCAAATTGTTAGGAGAGTTTACAAAACAGCTTACAACTGATGGAGTACAATTTAAAAAAGCTCCATGAGGAAGTGTAACTTAACGTGGTTGATGAACGAGTTTTACAAATGGACAGAGGAGAAGTCCATTTCATATACAGAAAAAGACACATTCAAATGTTTGAAGGTGCAAGAAACGTCAACAATTTTCATCAAAACGTAAAGACCATTCACAGGAATAGACTAGTATCTGAGGGGTTTCGTATATGAGGATACTACAATTATAAAGGTACAATTAATAGTATGCTGAGGAATTTATGCTTAAAAGTTGTTTTTAAGTAGGTAGATGGAGTGACAAGAGCAACAACTATAAAAGCACCAACAGGTATATTTTCAGCAAAATTAGAAGATCAAGAAAACTCCCAGGCCTTATCATGTGATTACTTCAAGATGCAATAAATATGGAGAGAGAGGCATAATTTTAGAAGATCTCAGAAATCCCTAGGTATAGCTCATTACCTTAAGGAATGGAACTGTCACACCTTGTACAGACAGTGGTGATAAAAGCAAATATTATTATATAGTATAAAACGGCATACTCTTTTAATACATCCTCAAGGCTGTTGATGACGGCTAAGAATGGACAAGTCTTGAATCTGAATATCAGGTAAGCAAACAGAGAGACAATATGGAAAGATCAGTGTGACCCAGAAATGGAAACTCAGAAAGTAAAAGCAAAATGCCTCTTGTAAATATTAAGTGATTGCTGTAAAGTCCAGATTGTATCTCATCCCAGTCAACGGCTTGTGAAGAAACTTGAAACTCTGAGCTGTTACTGAACGAAGTTTGGGTAGGAAAAGTAAAGAAGACATGGCAACAATTATTAGCAACAGCAGCAACTCACGAGGGAGTTCATGAGCAGAAAAGTCTGGGAAGCACCCTGGCCTACTCATCCCTTCCAGAGGAAATGCTTACAAGAGTTGTTTAGCAAAATACAGCCATTCAGATAACTACAAAATAAAAATATACCACATTCATACAAAAATATTACAGATCACAAGATAAAAATAGTAAAATGTTGTTATGGGTTATTAAACTTACCAGAAAGATATTGCCACAAAGTAAACATTCCAACATGAATTTAAAAAAATGAAAGAAGCAATCACTTTTATGAAAGATAACCAGAAAGCACATATGCACAATTTCTGAAACAATATGGCCAAACCATAGGATGTAACAAAAACATGCAGAATTCAGGAAATAAACAGAAGGAAAAGACAAAAATCATTTGAGAAATGAAGACTAAAGTACATGGAGCATGAAAGAGAACAGACCTTACATAAAGCCAGCAACAGACACAGACGATAGAATTAAGAAAACTTAATAAAGATATTATTTAAGAGAGTAGAGAAAAAATGATAGATATAGAAGACATTCAGTGGATATTATGTTCACTGAATTTCCAAGTAAGGCCAAAAAAATAGAATAATAAAATACAACAGCAGTTACATTGAAATGAGTATATAATAATGTATTATCTTAAATGGTATTACATTCAGATTCTTAATATCAATTTAACTTTTAATCATTAACATCAATTCAGTTGATCAATCTCCAACCCAATTTTGCATATGTCTATATTGATTGTACCAATTTGTCAAAATTGTGCCCATCTTGAATATTATATTTCTCAGTAATTTCCAGCATTTTTAATAATCATCTGCCAAATAAAATGGTCACTTGCTGGCTTAAATTTCGAGCAACTTTGAGTCTTATGACAGTTTTTATAGTTTGAGTTTGCCTTTTATTTAATATTTGTTATTCATATGTTTTATTATAATAACATACAGACTTTATATGCCTTTCTGATGTAGCAGGGCAATGTATGGCATACACTTTTTAATATTCAATACTTTGAATATGCTGTTGAATATGGTACATGGTTGGTAAATATTTGCTGATGTACTGAATAATGTACAAATATTGATGAATTGGTTAAATATTTTTTATGGACTGAATCCAGCTTATTATTTTTATCATTTATCTATGCACTGCATGCAATATGCTACTCTCTTGCAAATTTTTGTAATTTGAGCCACAATAAACTATATCTACATATATATTTCTGATAAAATAAATATATGATTTTTAAATGTCTACTCCAACTTGGAATATATCTTTTTTAGCATCTCCAGATTAAATTTCTGTCGGAATCCCAGCTATACACGTTTACTTCTTTCAGAGACTTGTCTACACGCTAAACCTATGTCATCAATTTTTATCCACTTCAATGTTTATTTGCTAACAGATTCCAATTAGAATCTTTCACTTTTTGGCTTTATCTGCCATTTGATAAAGCCAGGTTGAATAAAAGAAGACAGTGATTATAGTAAATAATATAGGCTCATTATTTTCTGCCTCCAGACTGTCAGGTACAAAATTTGTTCATGTGCCTCTGTAACTTTTAAACTGCTTTAAATTTAGCTTCCTGTCCGGCAGCATCATCTACAACTTCTCTATTGTAGGGTAAACCTTGAGTGATACTGAAATCTTTCTAATTCTTTGAATATGCTTTCTCACTCTCCATTGCCCTTTCTCATAATATTCTTTCTGCTCGGAATGCCTTCCACCATTACTCACACGCAGTCTTGTTCATTCTTCAGCTGCTGGCTCCGAATGTCTTTCCTTTGTGGGAAAAGCATATTGGTTCATTTTTTTTCTCTGCTCTCTTCATGCTTCTTATATCCGTCCATCATAGGCTTATCAGGTCAAGCTACAATTGTTTTTTAATATACCTCTCTCCCACTGGATTTTACACTCTTCAATAATGTGAATTTTTAAAAATCTTTATAAGCCCATTATTTTAGACAGTGCTTAGGACCTAATTGATACTTAGTGATGGTAGTTAATTTCTTAAATTTATGTTTTCCTCACTTGAAATTAGCTTTAGATTTGTGCACCAATGAAGCTCCAGTAAAGTTGTTCTTAAAATTGCTGAAGTCTGTATTAGGGTTCTTTAGAGAGATAGAATCAATGGGAGATAGATAGATAGATAGATAGATAGATAGATAGATAGATAGATAGATAGATAGACAGACAGATAGATGATAGATAGATAGATAGGAGGTAATTTATTAGGGGACCAGATTATGGAACAGAAGTCTCATGACAGGCCATCTTGCCATCTGAAGACCCTGCAATGCTCGTTGCATAGCTCAGTCCCAGTCTGGAGGCCTCAAAACCAGAGAAGTCAATCGTGTAATTCTCAGTTCAAGGTTAAAGGCCTGAGAACCAGAGGTCTGCTGGTGTAAGATCTAAAGTCCCAAGGGAGAAGAGCCTGGAGTACTAATGTCCTAGGGCAGAAGAGTTTTTCAGCTTCAGGAGAGAAAGAAAAAAAAAAAAAAAAAAACACTTTTCTCCCCTCTTTTGTTCTACTGGGCCTCCAGCCAATTGAATGGTGCCTGCTCATGTTGAAGGTGGATCTTCCCTATTCAGTGCAATTCCCTCTCCAATCTCCTCTGGAAACACCCTAGGAGACACACCCAGAAGTATTGCTTTGCCATATCTCTAGGTATGTCTTAATCCACTCAAGTTGACATCTAAAATTAACCATCACAGTCTTTCAAGCATACAGCATTATAATCTATATCCCTTTGTGAACCATTAGTTCAATGACCTTTCCATTATGTTAGAGCTCCATGCGATGTGCTTTGTTTTAATTTTCAAAAATTTATTTCCTAGCCCTCTTTCTGGACAGTCTGGAAGAAGCTACTTCATCTCACTGTATTTTAGTTTTGGCCCCTATAAAATAGGGATAATAACAGGATCTACATTGTAGTGCTGTTGTAAGGATCAAGTAAATTTATATACATAAAGTACTTAAAACAGGACCTGGCATATGTATAAATGCCCTTGAAATGCTTTTTAGAATTATTATTATTGTTTCTAGCTGCTGTGTAATCTATTCTCTTTGTTCACTCTTGGTGTTGTCTCTATATAGTCCCCAGACAGGAAAAAGACCTTGCAGTAGCTCTCCCAAAGGCCAGCCTATCTTGTCTGTGGCAGTTCCTAGAAGTGACCACCTACCAGATACCGAGAGTTTTTCAGTCTGATTACAACAGACATGATTTTCTTAAAAATTATGTGCTGCCAATGATCAGGGACATTTCTCTGAAGCAAAATGGATCCTGAATGTTCTAGAAAAATTTATAGGTAATGACAGTTTGCATCTACTTGTACGTAACAAGAATATCTAAATTAAAAAGGAAAATGAGCCAGGAATTATGAAGTTATCATTATTAATAGGTAATCCACGCCTGTATTATGGACACACCTGTGATCCAGGAACAAAACGTCCTGTGGATTTGACTACTATTGTTATTTGACAAAGTAAACAGCTGTTTCTGCTGGGAAATAGGTATTTATAGTCAAGAGGGTAAAGTTGAGATGAAGAGGGGGTGATCTGGCTCCTATATTAAATATTCCTGCTTGTATGATGTATGATAATGCCTGCCTGTTGAAATTAAATAGCATTAACAAGTACCTACTGCAATGTTTGACAGTTATATTAAAACATAAAGATATTTTAAAAATTGTTATAAATGCGTATATACAATATTTATAAATCACATTCTGAAATATGTATATGAAACCACAAAATTTATTTTTACCTAGTGTTTTGGTGACTGATTCTTATATGTTAGGCCCTGTATGTATAAATTGAATTTACTGTCTAATATGCTTAGATGCATTTTCCCCTTTGATTCAGTACAATCCTTGATAATTATATTCTATCATTCACTCATATTCTTTCGACTTTTAGTCTTCAATTGCAAATGGATCTTAATGATCTCCTTTACTTGCATCTGCTTCTTTACCTTTTCATACTGGGTCTTTTCCTCAAAATATTGTACTCTCAAATTGCATGTCAGGCAGTACCCCCAGGCTTTTCTAATGAATATACTTGTGACTCAGACAGTGAAAAACCTAGGATACTTTAAAAAATGACAGTTTATTTGAAATTCCCCAAACATCAAATTTTACCAGTAATTATTGAAATTTTTGACCCCAACGTTTTACCTACACTCTTTTATTACAGTGTAGAGTGACTGCTTCATGATAATAGTGAATTTATTTCCTCACTGCCACATCTAGTTTCTATAACAGTGTCGGTAATGTAATAGATATTCAATGGATATTTGTGACAATATATATAAATGAAACCTCAAATAAATGTATATAGAGAATTTGTATAAAACAATTATCTGAAATTGGGAAGAGTCTATTCTGTTCTTCCAGGCACAACAATGGTCTATTTGTTATAAAAGATGGTTGGGTAGTTTTTCAGTTACATATTTTGGTATAAATTCTAAGCTTAGTTGCTCCTAATCATTTTATAGTCTGGCTTCTTTTTTAAAAAACTTTGAAACATTATATACAAACAACCTCATCAGAACGATCGATCTACTTTTAAGACAATTTTATAAAAACTTGGAGTTTTCTTTCACCTTGTGGTATTACCCAGAATTAAATCAATTTGAGGATATGATAGTATGTGTTACAAAAAGTTGTTTTACTGTATTACAAAAGCATTTACTGGCACAATTTTTAAAATGCATTTTTTTTCTAACTAGGCTGAATAATCTTATTTCTTTAAATCAGGCTTTCTCAATATTTCATAAATAAACTTCATCAGAACAGAGAAATTATATAATGAATATAGTTTGATAGAAATGCTGCTTCACCAATCACTTGTTTTTCATAATATGCATCCACTTGATTATGGCCAAACAAGTGGAAGCCACAGTAAATATTCAATAAAAACTGAAAGCAAAAGCTATGGAAATTTCCATGTGGAGCTTCAGTTCTATATCATCTTGGATAGTATGTCATTCATTGTTTTGAGCCCAGTGTACTTCACATGTTGGTTACTCAATGAATCTTTTTTTAACAAATAAAAACTAGTTCTTTGTTAGTAGTTCCAATATTTTTTAATTGGCATCTTTTATAATAGCATCTTATTAGGCAATCAAATCTTACAGTATCAATTTCTAGGGAAAGAGTCTTGCTTTAATTTCTGGTGTTAGAAGCAGACCCTTGAATCTGTATGAGAGACGTTAGGTCACAGTCTAAGACCAAAGAGCCAAGCCTTATTATTTTATAGCTAAGAAACAACACATAGAGTGAGACTGTGTTTTCAGCAGAAAAGAAAACAAAAGTAAACATATATGTTCCTGAGCATTGTTAGGCATTTCTCAACCCTCTTAATGAATTAATGTTCTCAAACAAATTTATATTTCAGGAGAAAGTAGAGATATCTGTATTCTCAAAAAAGTAAGCCAAATATCATTAAATATACTGATTTATGTTTTAAAACACTTTGAGGAGGCATCAATATTAAAGAACAAAAATTAATTACTATAAAGGGAGTTATTTGAATCACATTGATTCTACTGATAGCTAAACTTAATAGCCCTCTTTTAAACTATAATTTGCCAAGGTAACTGGTGGTTGCTTCTTTGCCATTCTTTCCCAAACATCTCTCTCTGTTTTGATTTTAACTTTAGTTTTGGGATTTCTAAACATAAGCTTATTGACAATACCAGTTTTTTAAAATAGTTATTGTCGAGCATTATGACACTTGTCTGTATGCCATTTCCAGTAGTCTAGCATTTTTTTCCTCATATTGAATCTTTGAAAGAAGTGATTCCACAACTGAATGAAATGCTGGTTCAGTGGACTTAAAATGCCTGTCCCAAAGTAATATGTCTGTCACATTAGCACAAGCATTGGCTAATAGTAGGCAGGGAGTGGTTTTTTCAAAGAACTGTTTCCAGGTTATTTAATTACATTGTGCTGTCAATTTGCTATTGTTAGAAAGAAATTATCAGGGAGTTCCCAATTAACTAAAATTCTATAAAGAGATACAATAGAGTGGAAAATATCAAGTTTTAATTGGTTTCCAGAGCAAGATTTTTTAGAAAACTGTCAAATTAAAAAAAAAAATGCCACACTGACAGATTTTATTATAGTACATGACTGTGCCAATCACATGTAATGGAGACTAACATTATGTATCTGATAAAATAGAATGGTTAGCCGTTTATACCCTTGAAAACTTTAGTGTAATAAAACTATATTTTCCTTAAAACTGTGTTGAAAATTAGCGTTTTATTTGAAATTTTATGTTTGTAAGCAAAAACTAAGCTTTCATTACAAGAATTGGTTTGGAATGTTCCAAATGAGTTTTAAAATATATCATTTTTACTTGTAGTTTGTAATTATCAAAGGAAGAAAGACACTCCTTTGAATCTTGGGTAAACGGTAAACAAGAATTATCTGTAAAAGTTGCCCAAAGATTTCAAGATGCTCATTAATACGTTTAACTTAAAGAAAAATCATTGAAGTGGAAGAATGTGTTAAACAACAGTAGATTGGAATCAGATTAGTATTCATTTAATCATCTATGTGGCTAAGGGTGAATAAATTATATGAGCATTAAACAGGGAGTTGAACTAGATAAATTGCTAAAATCCTCTATCTTTAACATTCTATGATTATCAAAAGATTAAACCATAAATAGAAGTACCAGTAAGACCATTTATTTCCTCAAGTTAATCCATTCTTGCCATATTAAATTATTCTTTGAGAATATCAGTTTACACAAGTGGTATCATAAAGTTACTCTTGATCTGCTAAAAAATATTATCTTCCATTTACCAGTAGATTAAATGTTATATCTCCATTTCTAACCAGAATGGTAAAACAAACAACAAACAAACAAAACTATTTTTTTCTCTATGATAATTAAAACTTAAATTTTATAATCTGTGGTATTTTGTTTTAATCGCCCTGCATTTTTAGCTCCTTCACTTCTACTCTCTCACCTGATGGTAACATTTCCCTCCCTTCCTCTCTCCTTCCTCTGTCTCTCCCTAGCTCCCTCCTGCCTTTATTCCTTCTTCTTTTCTTTCTGGGACTAGGACCGGGCACTCACCATTTGCCGACTATTTGTTTAGCGTCTTTTCTACTTTTATCAATTCAAGTTCAAGCTAGTCTTCATGTTCACATGCTCCCTTTTCTTTCTTTCACAATCTTACTCATTTGGGGAGGCTGAGCAGCTGGCTAAGGTTGGGCTGGAGTTGGCCTCATCAAGCTCAGTGTTCACACTAATGTTTTTTTTTCTCCTTCCTGTCTTCCTTCCTTCCTTCCTTCCTTCCTTCCTTCCTTCCTTCCTTCCTTCCTTCCTTTCTTTCTTTCTTTCTTTCTTTCTCTCTTTCTCTCTTTCTCTCTTTCTTTCTTTCTTTCTCTCCTTCCTTCCTTCCTTCCTTCCTTCCTTCCTTCCTTCCTTCCTTCCTTCCTTCCTTCCTTCCTTCCTTCCTTCCTTTCTTTCTTTCTTTCTTTCTTTCTTTCTTTCTTTCTTTCTTTCTTTCTTTCTTTCTTTCTTTCTTTCTTTCTCTCTCTCTCTCTCTTTCGTCTTTCTTTCCTGCCTCTCTCCCCTTCCTTCCTTCCTTCCTTCCTTCCTTTTTCTTTTCTTTTCTTTTCTTTTCTTTTCTTTTCTTTTCTTTTCTTTTTCTTTTGGCAAAGCCTCACTCTGTTGCCAGGCTAGAGTACAGTGGCGGGTTCTCCGCTCACTTCAACCTCTGGCTCCCAGGTTCAAGCAATTCTTCTGCACTGAGTAGCTTGGACTACAGGCATGCACTATCATGCTCAGCTAATTTTTGTATTTTTACTAGAGATGGGGTTTCACCGTGGTGGCCAGGATGGCCTCGATCTCTTGACTTCATGATCCATCCACTTCAGTCTCCCAAAGTGCTGGGATTACAGGCGTGAGCAACTGCACCCGGCCCACGCTAAGTTTTTTAGAACACTGTGAACTGGGTTCTAACCCAGTCAAAGCTAAAATGATCAGTGCCTTTTTGAGGGATCTCGTAGGGAATTCCGTGTCTTTGTTAAGGCAAAATCTCACCATTCCAGTGCATTCACCCCCAAATTCTAACATATTGCCATAGTGGACAATCACTTTAATAATAGCATCAGAAACCCACCATTACATATAAAACTATTGTGTGATTAATGTATTCCTAAGTACGGAGTAATAGTTTAATAAACTTACATTTACATCACTTTGCACAATATTGTGATCAGTTTTATTTTACTTAGGATTTTGGCTTCTCCATAGATTTATCATCAGTGTTATTCTAGTTCATCAAGTTGTATTTGACATTTTGATGTATTCATAATAAAATATTAATAATAATGTTTTTCAGATATTGTGAATCCTGAAGTATTGTATAAATTTTTCTAAGAAAGATTAAGTTGCATTTAGTATAATTTTAGTGGTACTGAAGGCATATTATATGTCTAATAACATTTATTTTAAAAAGAAATAGTATTCTTCATACTTGTTATTATTTTATTAACTATGCTTACTTCCCTGATGTTCCAATAAAGAAAATTAACTTTATTGCAAATTAAAGAGAGAAAAATCTGAATATGAGAATAAAATGAATACTATCTAAAATGTGCAACTAAAAATATGAAAATTTTGTTCTAATACAGCACCTTTAATGTAAAAATGAGATAATTAGGGGATAAAAGAATAACCAAAAGCAAATTTTTATAAGTTTTCTTATTGATAAACCTAGTAGCATTACATACTATCCATTTTCAAGTCAAGTGGCTCAGATTAGTTTCCAAAGCTAATTCCCATATAAAGTCCTAATGAAATTAACCTATTCATTTGAATGGGAGTACATTACACTCATAATGACTCGATGAAGTCATTATGGATGAATGACTAACATCTCATTCTGTTCACTTCTTTCACTTCTGCTAATACAATAAATACTTTGTGCTCATGGAGTAGATTATAAGAAAAAATAATATGAAATATGTCTTTTTCTCATATAAGTGGATAGAACTTTCATCAGTTTTGATTTCTATTGAGCATGGTATAGATGCAATAAAACATTCTTTGGAGTACTTCTAGAATAGTTCACTTATAGTAATACCATCTTGGAGTTATATGGGACCCATATATGTATTACTATTTTTAGTAAATCTTAGAATATAATATAGCACCATGATATTATATTATGACCACTATATCATTGTACATGTATACTATATCACTATACCATGACCACTATAGAATGCTTTCTCCAAAGAAAGAGCACATACCATGTATAGGATATAATAGGTTATAGGAATAATATAGATATTATTGAGTGAAAGAGTAGTATAGCTGAATCAAATCTACTGTTTCGTGTCTCCCATGGTAGCATCCTGGATCTGGTTCTGGTCAATAAACGTGTATAAAAGAAATCCATACTAATAATGGATTTCAGTTTGGGGAAGAGAAGAAGGTTTTAAAATTTCTCAAAGTTTCAGAATATAGTGAGAATTATTTTGCTTGTATCTCCAAGTTCCCCTAGGATTTACACAATTTTTCTACAGAACATTTTAGAAAAGAAGAAAAATCTACCAGCTCAAAATCCACATGAGAGTAAACAAACTAGATACTTTAGGACATAGTATGGAGAAAGGAATTTGATATTAAACTTCCTGAGAAATAGACTGATAATATCTATGAAACATTTTGTTGTCTTAAAGGCAATACAGACTTATATCTGCCCTTCCAAGACATTTGTTCTTTTATGTAAATTTGCAAGCCTGAGTAACACAATGAGTAGGTAAATAATTGACATCATTATTAAAGTGCAATGTGGTGGTATTATATTTAGATATAATGGTATTATATGTAGTATATATATAAATATACATAATATTACACAATAGTGTTATAATTAGATATTTTTCTATAGGATTTCTAATACTAAGTGGGATGTGTTAACATTCTTCACATGAGTTACCTTCAAAACAAGATAGTTCCAGAGCAGTCCCTCTGGTAGTGAGTATTTGTAGTTTAGGTATGTTTTCCTGTGAATATAATTAGAAGAGATAGAAAATAAGAGACACATGCACAGTAGCCATGCTCAGTGATAGCTCAAATGTATAAAACTACCCTTTCTGAGTTTTAATAACAGATGTAAAACAATACCAACTATATCATAGACAACAGAATAACTTTTTTCCTAAGCCTTTGAAGGACATGGCTCTAGGGAATTATATAATAAAGGGATAACTTCATTGCAAGCCTATGCACTTGGATTTTCACAAATTTGATCAGAATATAATGTAACATGTCTTTTGAGATGGAATTATTAAAACTTTGTGAGAAAAATATTTCAAAAATTTTGCAATATTAGAGGAGCTGTGAGTGAATGGGCACACATTTAAAGGTTTATTTAGGTGCTTCATCAAGTCTTCAGCTGTTGCTAATGTCCTTTGCTGTGAGGTTCCAGGTAAAATAGCATGTATTCTGTGCTATGTCTCCTCTGAGAAGGTCTCAGATGGGTTAAATAGAGAATTTTCAAAGAATGTAAGAAAGTTTTAAGATTCATTTATAGGAGAAGGTATTAGCCCTTTGAAAGGTAATTTTTACCCTTTTGAGAATAGAACGGAGGTTAGAGATTGTTTTGAATTTTAATTTCTGCTATGTAAACTTCTTCAACAAATTGTGAGTCTGATTTTGTTGTTGTTGCTCTTGTGGTTTGTCTGGAATACTGGTAACTCTCACCTGAGCCCCCTACCTTGCTGTCCGCGGTGCAGAGATAATTATTTGGAGTATATCACTTACAGTGCAGAGCCACCTGGAAGCCATCATTCTGTGATGGACCCCAAACTGGACAGGAAACTTCCTCCCACCCTCCCTATACTTACACAACTACAATGCAGGCATTGCAGCCCATCAGCACCACTCAGGGGTTCTGAGACTTTGCTAACATGGGACAAAGACAACCACCACTCTTGTCTTTGTAAGATCTACCTCATTTCTCCTTCCTAGAAATTCATTCCTCAGGGCTCACTTAATCCATTGCCGGTAGGGTTCTCCACAAAGCACTCCATCTTTTAGCACCTAAGGAGACAGAAAGAGAAACAGCTGTAAAGACTTCAAATGGAAAAATGAACTCACATGGAGATAGGACTCTTTAGCTTAAGTGACCAGGAAAACAGCCTCCTGGGCATTTGAAGATGCCTGTGGCTCTCGTGGGGTTTTCTCATGGCTATAAGGTTGAATATGGAGCTCATCTTTTCAACCCCTGAGATGCAGTGCTACTGTGGCAGGCATCTACAATTACAATGAACAATTACTTCCAATAATATGAAAATTTTCCTTTTTTTAATCTTTGGAGTTTACCTTTCTGAAATTTAAATTTCGTATTGTTTGAAAATGAAACTGATAGAGGAGAGAAAGACAAGCTTCTGCAGGAAAGGAATGCCTGACTGCAAAGTATGTGAAGTATCTTATGAAGACAGGGACCCCTTCTGGCACTTTTCCCTTCCATTTTATTTAAGGATTTATGGAAAAACTGGGTGAGATTATTTATCACGTATTAGTTAACTAGAAGAATGTGAAAAAAATAGGACACTTCATAGAATAGTCCAGGCTTTTAAAGTTTAAGTTTAGTGATGTCACCAACATCATTACCATTACGTTCCTATTTTTCTGGGAGACCTGCAGTTCTTGAGGTGTTTGTGACATGCTATTCTTTTCAACAATGTGTGGTCATTAGGATCCTGTCAGGGTGATGTACGGAAAATCTTTCCAGAGTTGCTCTGCTTTATATACCGGTGATCCTCTTCTCTATACTATCTGTCAGTGAGAAGCAGCAAGATAAGAATCAACTACAAAGGGAATCTGATCATAAATTTTGAATTGATTGAGTGATAATATCTGATCAACACAGATACTCTTTGTAAAGGATCTGGGCACAATGTGTAGCTGATAGTCTCCCTCTGGGTTAAAGCCAGAGGCAATAAATCCAATATCTTTGCATTTTATAGTTTTCTCCTGAAGAACTTCTATATAAATGATGCTCTGAAAGTACTATGTTTACTTACATGAGACTCATTTAAGCTTTAGATTTCAATAGGGATGAACTTTTATTACTGAATAAGGATAAAAACAGGAGCAGGAAATGGTCTAGCAGGAGGCGTTCTGTATTTCTGGTCAGCTGGCAAGCAAACTAGAATGAAACCACTTTCTCTCTCAGATGCTGATTTAGGAGAACTGAAGGTAGTTTCCCAGGGTGTATATTTTTTAGGAACTCTCAGGGAAATATCTACGCCTGGAACACAAACCCATAGCCAAAATTTCTCCTAAAATTCATATAGGATTTTACAGCCTGGGCAACATGGCAAAACCCTGTCTCTACACAAAGTAAAAGATTAGCTGGGTGTGGTGGCTCATGTCTGTGGTTCCAACTACTTGGAAGCTGAGATGGGAGGATCACCTGAGCCCAGAGAGGTCGGGGCTGCAGTGATCTGTGATTCTCCCATCTCAGCTTCCAAGTAACGCTAATCACAGGCATGAGCACTATAAGACAGTGTTCACTCCATCTCTGTCTCTCTAAATATATATATATACACACACACATTTTCACATCTATGTATATGTATATACATATCCCTCTATATAGAGAGAGAGACAGGGAGAAAGATATCAATGGCAAATTTGGGTAAAATTTGTCTCTGTAACTTCTAGAAAAACAGAATATTTTTAGAAGAGTTCTTCATGTCACTTTTAGGGAAATTGAAAAGGCAACTGGAGATGTGTAAAGTTTGTCTTCCGTGAAAAAAATGAGTGCTGATAGGTTTTCATTAATGTAAATATGAACTACATTTCTTCACGAGAAGGACTTAGTCCTGGACAAGGTAAATAGAAAGCAGGAATTGAATCTAATTGGAACTATTTGCAAGTGAGAACTATCTTTAAAGTTGGGTAAATCTGGTAAAGCACCTATTACTGGAACTCTTGAATCTCCTTGAAGAGTTTAAATGGTATCCAGAACAGGAGGGAAACTCAGCCTTACCTGGGAATATCGAGAAAGTCCAGAGAAAAGTACCAGATGTGGCTGAGCAGAGAGCAGGATTAGTACTCTGATTCTTAGTCTTTTAAAATGTGAAGGACACTTGTTAACAGGAAAGAAGAAAAAAAAATTATAATCCTCATAGACTGTTGTGCTTAGTATCTGCAAGTAGAAAAAAAAATACTATGAATTCAATGATGTATTTAAATGAATTTTTTTGTCATAATATTATTTGTACATATTCACAAAATAGGAGTGTAACCTTATAATCTAATCCCTTCAAGTCTCAAAACTCTATAGTTACAAATGAGGCTATATAAACAGTACAAAGTTGTGCTTCTTTGACTTACTCTGATTTATTCTTCATATCCCACAATCTCATTTCCTCCTCTCATTCAATCTTTTTCTAATTCAGGTGTTTCAGAGAATGTTGGTGATTTTCTCACATTCAGACATAAGCAGCCATCCCATGTTCTTCCACTCTAGCGCCCTCATTAATGTCTGCTACTGCTAAAGAAGCCATTTGGTAGTGACTGCCTGGTGCAATTCCTGCAATAACTTCCAGACCCAGAGGGATCAGTAGCTTATTGATTAGGGATCACCAAAGAAGATGATGAATGTGCTCACCACTGTGCGGCTGAGTAGATCAGTGGTCAGCAGATAGCTTCCTAGTTCTAAATGAAACCTGGTCTTTATTGGAAGCATTTGGCTCGAGAAGCCTTTTCAGGGGTGCAAATGTTATTCTCTCATGCCACGGGAATGGCATCTTCCTCAATTCCTAGTAGCACTTTCTAGAAGGCTAACCAAATTGTTGGCCTTCTTCCCAGAAGCTGTGTGTGTGTGTGTGTGTGCATGTGTGTGTGTGTGTTTGTACGATTATATGGTTTAAACAAACATTACCATTGCTGTGTGAGTACAATGCATTTTTGTTTGATGATTTTTGTTTTTGTCTAGGGTAGGTTTTACTATCCAACTATATAACTTAGCTTAGTTTCACTTTCAATATGTGGCATCCCTTGATTTTCCATATTGTCTAATTTTATACACCATATATTATATAGTACCTGGGGAAAATGTGATGAAGACTATTTGCAAGATAAGATGGACAAGAAGTCAAAAGATAGAAACAACGAAAACATCCATCAATGTATGAATAAACACAATGTTGTATGTCTAGAAGATGTAATATTATTCAGGCATGAAAGAGTAGAAGTACTGATACATGCTACAAGGTGAATGAACCTCCAAAGCATAATGCTAAGTGAAACAAGCCACACTCAAAAGGTAACATATTACATGATTTTATGTATATAAAAGTATCCAGAATAGGCAAATTCAGAGAAACAGAAAGCAGATTGCTATTTTGGGGGAACCAGGGAAAGACAGGCTGGAGCATGAATGACTACTTACTGGGTACAGAGTTTTCTTTTGGGGTGATTTGAAACGTGATAGAGGAGGTGGTGGTAAATATTGTGAATTTATAAGTGCCACTGAATGGTGTACTGTAAAATGATTAGTTTTATGTTACATACATTTTAACTTAATAAAAAATTAAATCAGAAAAAGATTGATAGAATATTTCCTTTTTTTCAAAAGTAATAGGTTAGTTGTTCTAAAGTTATTCCTGTAATACATTTTATACTACAATAATTGTGGTGTAAGAATCCCAGCTAAATTTGCATTATTTAGTTTATCTATAAAGATAGCATGTAAGATATTTTTATAGAAGTCAGTCTTTTCAGCATCCGAAATCTGCAAATTCAAAATGCCAAAGGTTGTAATGAGCATTTTGTGACTTTGTGGGTCATGTTAGCACTCAGTTTCAAATTTTGGCACATTTTGAATTTCAGATTTTTGGAATAGGGATATTCAATTTGTAACACCAAATAGCACTAACAACTACTGTAGTAAATAAGCACGATATTCTTGGTTTTCAATTAGATCAACCTTTCTAATAATCTATCACATACTTTAAAACCATTTGTTGCCTACTTTTTTTGTTAAAAGCCCTACATCGTTGAGATTCCTGCTTGTACTGTCAACTGCTTTGCTTCTCAACCTTTATTCAAATCATATCTTTGGCCGCACATGTGAAAGGATATGTTAATAATAGTTAAACGGAGAGATTGAGATTTGGAACATGAAACAATTACAAAAAAAATTCACCTGTTGTCTGAGAATTAGATTCAGTTGGCCACTCTATTAAGCATAGTAGTCCTTTGCAGCAGGATTGTCTGCCACCCTGACCTCACTGTCATATCTTGCAGAAATAAGTAATTCCTCTTTGGTACTTGATTAATGATAATTTATACCAGTTATGCCATCTTACACTTCAACCTCAGCTGAATATTTTTTTAAAAAATCATTGTAAAAGTATGTGTCCTCAGTTGAATCAGATGTAAAATTTATACCTTAATCAAAATTTGATAGCACTTGAAGACAGTGTACACTCTATCTCTATTATTCTCCTGTGTTCTCATGCAGGGCACTCCCTTTTGTTAATTGAAGGCTTTGGGATTTGACATATAATTTTGGCCCACATCAGAGTTACTATGGTGCTCATGTTAAAGACCCACAATACTACTTAGTCTGACTTTGCCTTCCTTTTTAAATTAGCTTTACTTCACCTCCACTTCCTCTCAGCAACTACTCCCAAACCAGACATATCATCCATCACTTCCCATTTCCTTGATACACCAATCCTTCTTTCATGTTTGCATAGTTTTATGTGCTTATCATAATCGTGAGAGAATCTCTGTTTTATTTCTAAACTTAACCAAAAATAAACGTTCAATTATAATGGTGTAATAAAATTTGGAGATTCCAGAAGAGTTACATCAGCACAGCACAGTACAGCGGAATGGAGGGGCAGGCTATGGAGACTTCTCAAGTCAAAAGAGTCTGAAGTGGGTTCAAGGGATGACTCACCATGAGATATTCAGAGGTAGGATGTTTATGGGCAATTTAACATTTATCTCTCTACAAAAATATTCTTTATAACAACCTCAGGCTTGAACGTAAAGTGTTGGCACTAGATATGGCTGTGAGTCTAGCTGAGTCCAGAAGATGAATTTTCTTAAGTTTAAATGAATTATAAAAACACTGAAGCAAAATCTGACTTCTTTTGCCACAGATATCTCTGGTATGATGAAAACACTAGAAAAAGGTCAATGCAGTATGGTAGAAAGAACTCTGAATTCATAGTGAGAAAAACTGAATTGAACTTTGGGTAATCTTTCAGACTTTCTAAATTTTTAGGTGCTGATTTTTCTAAAATGGTGATAATGGTGACCTATATTACTGTACTTCACAAAATGTTCTTAAAATTTAATTGGGTAAAACAGCTGGAAGCACATAGGACACCGTAAAGGCTTACAGAGACATAAGAGAGTACGAGTCACATGCAATGATTTAAATGGCATATATATTTATAGATATTATACATTTGTATATAAGTTAAATCATACATTTGTATATAAGTTAAATCTATGAATTATTTCAATTAATTAAATTATAATTAATTTTCAATGGGAAACATTGTATAGCCTTAAGGATAACTTCACTAATCTCTTCCTTTGCTACTAAATTTTTCTCATCTTTTAACAGCTCACAACCTCTTGCTTACCAAAATCTCAAAGTTTTTTCCAAAACTCCAACCAAGAGCATCTTTTTGCTCCTCACATGTCTCCATTATTAGATTATTATTAGGTGGATTTAGCCAATGTCACTGGTCAAATCTCCTGCCTTCTTCCTGTCTCTAAGTAATTCTTATTTGCTATCACAAATAACTGGGTTACTAAGTGGCAAAGAGGAAGAATGAGAAAAATAAAGAGAAGAGAAGAAACATTCACATGTTAATTATGCCACAATCAAACTTAAAATCATCAACTTTAAAATCACTTAAAATGCAAAGTGATAATGACTATGAAGAAAATCCAAAAAGCTACAAAAATCATCAGTATTAATTAGAGCTCTTGCTTATTAAAGATACAAGAAATTCAGGTCTAACTACCTTTGACAAAATGGGAAACTCATGGGACGATACTAAGATGTCTCATCTAATACTAGGAAGGATAAAGTCATGTGGAGAGCCAAGATTCAATGGATTTCCAATACAATGTTTGTTTCTCATAATCTCTCTCTTTCATGCCCCCCATCTCAACCCAAACCCCAGCTAGCCATCTATTCTTTTTTCCTACCTGTATGTTGGCTATATTATATTAGTGCAAAGTGTATTACTCTATCAACCAAAAAATACTGTCGTCAACCTGCATGTTTCAATTTTTGCAATTCTCAATACAAGATAAGAGGAACTTACTGGTGTGTGTTCTTCTAGTGTCCAAAGTTAAAAAAAAGAGAGAGAAAAAAAAAGCTTTGTTTAGCCAAGTTTGAACCAGATCCATACCCCACCATACATCAATAGTGGTAAGAGGGGAAGATAACTAAAAATATCACAGCACTCTTGTATAAACTCATGGATGGGCTAAAGAGAGTAGCAATTCCCAGATTAAGGGAGAATATTTCTATCATTATGTTCCCAATCAAACCGAAATGAAAAACAGCACATGCACAGACATATTAAAATGTGATTTTTAAGTTGCTAATTTTATATTTTCAGAAATGAATAGGAACAGCATGTTCTATTCTTACAGTGTATTTAAATATTTGGAATTCTCATTCCCATGGTACTGAAAGAAGTCACATCAGATTAAAGAAATGTGGGGCGGGGGGCAGAGCAAGATGGCCGAATAGGAACAGCTCCAGTCTCCAACTCGCAGCGTGAGTGACACAGAAGACCGATGATTTCTGCATTTTCAACTGAGGTACTGGGTTCATCTCACTAGGGAGTGCCGGACAATCGGTGCCGGTCAGCTGCTGCAACCCAACCAGCGAGAGCTGAAGCAGGGCAAGGCATCACCTCACCTGGGAAGCGCAAGGGGGAAGGGAATCCCTTTTCCTAGCCAGGGGAACTGAGACACACAACACCTGGAAAATCGGGTAACTACCACCCCAATACTGCACTTTAAGCAAACGGGCACAGCAGGAGATTATATCCCACACCTGGCTGGGAGGGTCCCACGCCCACGGAGCCTCCCTCATTGCTAGCACAGCAGTCTGCGATCTAACCGCAAGGCAGCAGCGAGGCTGGGGGAGGGGCGCCCGCCATTGCTGAGGCTTAAGTAGGTAAACAAAGCCGCTGGGAAGCTCGAACTGGGTGGAGCTCACAGCAGCTCAAGGAAACCTGCCTGTCTCTGTAGACTCCACCTCTGGGGACAGGGCACAGTAAACAACACCAAAAGCAGCAGAAACCTCTGCAGACGCAAACGACTCTGTCTGACAGCTTTGAAGAGAGCAGTGGATCTCCCAACACGGAGGTTGAGATCTGAGAAGGGACAGACTGCCTGCTCAAGTGGAGCCCTGAGTAGCCAAACTGGGAGACATCCCCCACTAGGGGCAGTCTGACACCCCACACCTCACAGGGTGGAGTACACCCCTGAGAGGAAGCTTCCAAAGCAAGAATCAGACAGGTACACTCGCTGTTCAGAAATATTCTATCTTCTGCAGCCTCTGCTGCTGATACCCAGGCAAACAGGGTCTGGAGTGGACCTCAAGCAATCTCCAACAGACCTACAGCTGAGGGTTCTGACTGTTAGAAGGAAAACTATCAAACAGGAAGGACACCTACACTAAAACCCCATCAGTACGTCACCATCATCAAAGACCAGAGGCAGATAAAACCACAAAGATGGGGAAAAAGCAGGGCAGAAAAGCTGGAAATTCAAAAAATAAGAGCACATCTCCCCCGGCAAAGGAGCGCAGCTCATCGCCAGCAATGGATCAAAGCTGGACGGAGAATGACTTTGACGAGATGAGAGAAGAAGGCTTCAGTCCATCAAACTTCTCAGAGCTAAAGGAGGAATTACGTACCCAGTGCAAAGAAACTAAAAATCTTGAAAAAAAAGTGGAAGAATTGATGGCTACAGTAATTAATGCAGAGAATGTCATAAATGAAATGAAAGAGATGAAAACCATGACACGAGAAATACGTGACAAATGCACAAGCTTCAGTAACCGACTCGAACAACTGGAAGAAAGAGTATCAGCGATTGAGGATCAAATGAATGAAATGAAGCGAGAAGAGAAACCAAAAGAAAAAAGAAGAAAAAGAAATGAACAAAGCCTGCAAGAAGTATGGGATTATGTAAAAAGACCAAATCTACGTCTGATTGGGGTGCCTGAAAGTGAGGGGAAAAATGGAACCAAGTTGGAAAACACTCTTCAGGATATCATCCAGGAGAACTTCCCCAACCTAATAGGGCAGGCCAACATTGAAATCCAGGAAATACAGAGAATGCCACAAAGATACTTCTCAAGAAGAGCAACTCCAAGACACATAATTGCCAGATTCACCAAAGTTGAAATGAAGGAAAAAATCTTAAGGGCAGCCAGAGAGAAAGGTCGGGTTACCCACAAAGGGAAGCCCATCAGACTAACAGCAGATCTCTCGGCAGAAACTCTACAAGCCAGAAGAGAGTGGGGCCAATATTCAACATTCTTAAAGAAAAGAATTTTAAACCCAGAATTTCATATTCAGCCAAACTAAGTTTCATAAGTGAAGGAGAAATAAAATCCTGTACAGATAAGCAAACGCTTAGAGATTTTGTCACCACTAGGCCTGCCTTACAAGAGACCCTGAAGAAAGCACTAAACATGGAAAGGAACAACCGGTACCAGCCATTGCAAAAACATGCCAAAACGTAAAGACCATTTAGGCTAGGAAGAAACTGCCTCAACTAACGAGCAAAATAACCAGTTAATATCATAATGGCAGGATCAAGTTCACACATAACAATCTTAACCTTAAATGTAAATGGACTAAATGCTCCATTTAAAAGACACAGACTGGCAAACTGGATAAAGAGTCAAGACCCATCAGTCTGCTGTATTCAGGAGACCCATCTCACATGCAGAGACATACATAGGCTCAAAATAAAGGAATGGAGGAAGATTTACCAAGCAAATGGAGAACAAAAAAAGCAGGGGTTGCAATACTAGTCTCTGATAAAATAGACTTTAAACCATCAAAGGTCAAAAGAGACAAAGAAGGCCATTACATAATGGTAAAGGGATCAATTCAACAGGAAGAGCTAACGATCCTAAATATATATGCACCCAATACAGGAGCACCCAGATTCATAAAGCAAGTCCTTAGAGACTTACAAAGAGACTTAGACTCCCATACAATAATAATGGGAGACTTCAACACTCCACTGTCAACATTAGACAGATCAACGAGACAGAAAGTTAACAAGGATATCCAGGAATTGAACTCATCTCTGCAGCAAGCAGACCTAATAGACATCTACAGAACTCTCTACCCCAAATCAACAGAATATACATTCTTCTCAGCACCACATCGCACTTACTCCAAAATTGACCACATAATTGGAAGTAAAGCACTCCTCAGCAAATGTACAAGAACAGAAATTATAACAAACTGTCTCTCAGACCACAGTGCAATCAAACTAGAACTCAGGACTAAGAAACTCAATCAAAACCGCTCAACTACATGGAAACTGAACAACCTGCTCCTGAATGACTACTGGGTACATAACGAAATGAAGGCAGAAATAAAGATGTTCTTTGAAACCAATGAGAACAAAGATACAACATACCAGAATCTCTGGGACACATTTAAAGCAGTGTGTAGAGGGAAATTTATAGCACTAAATGCCCACAAGAGAAAGCAGGAAAGATCTAAAATTGACACTCTAACATCGCAATTAAAAGAACTAGAGAAGCAAGAGCAAACACATTCGAAAGCTAGCAGAAGGC